>NC_090265.1:283319643-283619643 GCF_040414725.1 Anabrus simplex
CTGCACTTACCTTTATTTCAGGTAATGTATTTATTTATTTATTTATTTATTTATTTATTTATTTATTTATTTATTTATTTATTTATTTATTTATTTATTTATTTATTTATTTATTTATTTATTTATTTATTTATTTATTTATTTATTTATTTATTTATTTATTTATTTATTTATTGTGAACAGAACACATTATGAATCCCAGTTACATTCTTCACGACAATTGTTACTCAGACGTCAAAAATACAAACTAAAAACATAAACAGTCTATAGCTAGAATGATCTTAAAAATAAGTTCCAGTGACACACAAGTCACATTACTAGAAAACACCATCATTAAGGGTAATATATGCCTTTGCTGGCGGGACCTTGTGTTTACAGTGCACTATGTCTTCTGGTATAGGCTAGAGCAATCTTGTTACTTTCATTGATCTGTCTCAGCTTTATCCTTGGCTTTGACAAAATGAAAGTGACTGAGGTATGAGTGATGCTAGTAATGCCATTCCTTTTGCAGCCAGTCCCTGCTATGAATGGTGTGAAAATATTGCTCATAGGGTCGGTTGGTGCATGCATTTCAGTGGGCTTGGCAGACTGATATGTAATAGCAACTTATGGTTCGGTGAGGAAAGCAACAGGAAACTACCTCACTCCTCATTTCCGTAGTACGCCTCTTCAGTGTTCCTAGGCCATCTATGACAGCTGATGGCGGAGCTGTTGAGGATCCAACCAGCCTTCAGGCTGATGACTAAACATACATAAGGGTAATATAACTAATATTACATTACAGTAAAAATTAATTATAACTAAAATTAGTGTAATATTTACAACAATTATTTATTTATTATTGAAAACGCGCACATGCCGTGCACAAGAACATTACATTACATTTACATTACATTTACATTACTTTTCTTTGCTATAAGCTACGATTTTCACTTAGAATGTAATAAATTTAATACCATGGTTTACAACATTTATACTAGTTTATACTAGTTTTCCTTTTTTTACATTTCTTCATAATCTATTAATTATACTTAGAAGTACAGTGTTACATGTCGAAGTGAATGTAGCCTCCCTACATAATTTTCTTTCTTTTTTTTTTTTTTTTTTTTTTTTTTTTGCTATTCTGCTTAACGTCACACCGACACAGATATGTCTTATGGCGACGATGGGATATGAAAGGTCTAGGAAGTGGAAGGAAGCGGCCGTGGCCTTAATTAAGGTACAGCCCCGGCATTTGCCTGGTGTGAAAATGGGAAACCACGGAAAACCATCTTCAGGGCTGCCGACAGTGGGGCTCGAACCCACTATCTCCTGATTACTGGATACTGGCCGCACTTTAGCGACTGCAGCTATCGAGCTCGGTCCAACATAAAAAATATCAGCATAGGGATGAATATTATTGTAGAGTTTCATTGCTATGTTAATTGGGGAATTCTTATGGATTTCGCCTCCCATAAGTCCAACCCCTCGTCCACGTCGTGGGAGGTGGGCAACGGCATGAAGTAAGGAATTGCCTGCAGGGGTGATGTACAGCGGGGACTGTGTGTGCCCCATGACCGCTACGGTAGCTGTGAAGGGCCCACAGGAACCCTGAAAAGTGGCGGCTAACGGGGCTCTGGTGAAGTCCTCAATGGCAGATGCGGCGGAAAATGGTACTTTTAGAACGGCAAATCTGGCAGACGAGGCAACCCTCTTCCCGAGGGGTTTAAAGAAACATGGGGAACCACTGCCTTGTGCTGAAGAGGGATCTTCAAAGGCTAAGGGAGACAACCCCTACAGAAAACAGCAGGCTTGGAGGCAAGGTGGCAGTCCCACCACCAAGCTAGGGTTGCTGTGGGCTAATAACTCGCACAGCCTTAAATATAAACTATTAAAGAAACCGAAGTGAAACACAACCGGATGGATAATAAGTTGACGACTTTTGGCATAGGTTTTTGGAATGTCAGAACCCTGAGAGAGAGCAGTAAATTGAAGCAAGTGGCTAAAGTGATGGAGGAATACAGGCTGGATATCCTTGGACTAAGTGAAGTACGGTGGCCAGACTTCGGAGAAATATAGACTCTTAATAGGTGCACATTCCTGTATTCTGGGCAAATGGGAGAGGATGCAGAACATAGAAAAGGTGTAGGATTGCTATTGAATGAAATGGCAAAGAAGAGCCTCCTTGATTGGAAACCCATCTCATAAAGACTGATGACAGCTCGATTCAAGACCCGGGTTCGCAATGTGACTGTGATCCAGTGTTATGCTCCCACAGAAATGTCAGAGATTGAAAAAAAGGAAGAATTCTACTGCCAGCTAAATGAGACTATTAAGAAAGGGGGAAAGAGAGATATTATTATTGTGATGGGGGATTTAAATGCAAAGGTTGGTTCTAACAATGAGGGGCTGGAACAAATTATGGGAGTGCATGGAGTTGGTGACTGTAACGAAAATGGGGAGCTTTTCATTGATTTCTGTGCTAGCCATGATTTGGTAGTAGGTGGCACTTT
Organism: Anabrus simplex; assembly: GCF_040414725.1. Classification (NCBI taxonomy): domain Eukaryota; kingdom Metazoa; phylum Arthropoda; class Insecta; order Orthoptera; family Tettigoniidae; genus Anabrus; species Anabrus simplex. The sequence goes on from NC_090265.1 coordinate 283,322,136, forward strand.
ATTCCCTCATAAACGATGCCATAAGACTACATGGGTGTCGCCAGATCAGGTTACAGAAAACCAGTTAGACCACATTGCCATAAGTAGAAAGTTTAGAAGATCATTGACTGATGTTAGAAATAAAAGAGGGGCAGATATTGGAAGTGATCATCATCTGGTAGTTGCAGAGTTTAGAATGAAAATTGTGGCAAGTGGAAGACAATTTGAAAGGCGAAACAAGAAATTTGATTCAGGTAAATTTCAAGATGAAAGTAAAAGGAAAGAATTCCAGATAGAAATAAGAAACCGCTTTGAAGCTCTTGCTGTTGAACCAGAACTTATGATGGATGTTGAATTATCATGGAAGAAAGTCAAGGACACATATTTAGACGTTAGTGAGAAGGTGCTTGGATTTCACAATTATCTCAAGAAGGAATGGATGTCTGATGATACTTGGAAAAAAAGTAGAGGCCAGAAAGCTAGTTAAGGCAAAGATTAATATGTGTAAAACAAGACAACAGAAAGCCGCAGCACAAAAGGAATATGTGGAAGTTGATAAGAGTGTGAAGAAAAGTGAAAGAAAAGATCATATACAGTGGGTAGATGAACAAGCACGAATGGCAGAAGAGGCATCAGCAAGGGGAGATGCTAAGGAATTGTATAGTATCACAAAGAAACTGTCAAGGAGAGGATTTATCAGGAATAAACCCATTAAAAACAAGAGAGGTGAACTACTGACCACCCGGGAAGAACAGCTGCAGAGATGGAAGGAACATTTCTCAGAGTTGCTCAATAGAGATACAGAACAGAATGGTAACCAACAAATGGAACCAGTAGATAGTGACCCAAGAATAAATTTACATCCTCCAACCTGTTCAGAAATAGAGAAGGCCTTGAAACAGATAAGAACTGGAAAAGCACCCGGTATGGATAATATCGCGCCAGAAATCCTTAAAGCAGACATTGAGACCTCGGCAAAATTATTCCACCCCCTGTTGGAAAGGATCTGGAATGAAGGAAAGCTACCAGCTGAATGGAAGAAAGGCCTGATTGTTAAGATACCAAAGAAAGGGAATAATACTAAGTGTGATAATTGGAGAGGAATTACATTGTTGTCGGTACCAAGCAAGGTGCTTTCAAGGATCATTTTAGAGCGGGTGAAGGATGTTGTGGAATTGCGCCTTAGAAGGGAACAGGCTGGTTTTCGTAAGCACCGTAGCTGTGTCGATCTCATAAACACTCTGAGAATCATCTTGGAACAAAGTGCAGAATGGCAGAACACCCTCTACTTGACTTTCATTGATTTTGAGAAGGCCTTCGACTCTGTAAATAGAAGAGTTATGTGGCAAACACTTGAAGAATGTGGTATACCACAAAAGATTCTGAATATTATAAAGGATATGTACGAGGGTTATAAATGTCAGGTTCTGCATATGGGAGATCTTACTGAACCAATAGATGTGACCTCAGGAGTTCGACAGGGGTGTATTCTTTCTCCGACGCTTTTCCTACTTGTGTTGGATAGTGTGCTCAGGAGAGTGTATCGAGGTCGGAAAATGGGGATCCAGTGGGGCTTACAAGATAGGTTAGAAGACCTTGTTTTTGCAGATGACATCTGCCTACTGGCTGAACGGTTCAGAGATATGGAAGAGAAGATTAAGCGGTTGAAGGAGGAGGCAGAGGATGCTGGACTTAAAATAAATATTAATAAGACCAAGGAGATGAGGGTCAATTCCAAGATTGATGATAAATTGTCTATAGATGATAAAGAGGTAGAACAAGTAGACTCCTTTATATACCTTGGGAGTATCGTTACGACGACTGGAGGAGCAGAAGAAGACATTAAGAGTCGTATCAAGAAAGCAAATGGTGCTTTTGTCCAATTGTATCCTATATGGAAAAACAGGAACATTTCTAGAAAAACTAAGCTACGACTTTTTAACACAAATGTTAAGTCTGTTCTGCTTTACAGCTGTGAAACGTGGAAAGTTACCCAGAAGACGACTAAACAACTGCAAGTCTTCGTGAATCGCTGTCTAAGACGTATCATCAACAGAAGATGGCCGGATATTATTTCAAATGAAGATCTATGGGAAGAAACTAATCAGCAGCCAATTGAAATGCAGATAAGGGAGAGAAAATGGCGTTGGATAGGACATACTTTAAGGAAGCCCGCTGGAGCCATTGAAAAGACTGCGCTCGACTGGAACCCCCAAGGCGCTAGGAAGCGCGGACGTCCAAAGAAGACCTGGAAAAGGACGATCGAAGAGGAATGTCTAACAGTGGGAAAAACTTGCAATGAAGTGAAGAGGTTAGCCAACAACAGAAACAGATGAAAGTGTTTCACGGAAGCCCTATGCTCCAGGAGGAGCAACAGGAAATAAGTCAAGTTAAGTAAGTATGGATTTCAGTCTTACCCTTTGATAGAAACAATATATGTGTAGGACGACTTAGTTTATGTGGCACATAGAATGTTATTGACTTCAATATACTGTATTTAAGTCACCAATTACAAAATTAATTATTTTATACAGGAAAGTGAAATATTTGCAGCTTCGTCTGTGACACAAGCTATTCACACCATGTTCCTTCAGTATATCTGAATAATTTGTGAAGGTTGAGTAATTTCCTATGATTTTATAAGTCATTTTAAAAACTTGTTTTGTACACTCTCGATAAGATTGATATTCCTTTTGGTCAATGGATTCCAAATGATTGAGCCATACTCTAGTCTAACTTAAAAATGAGTTTAACTGGGTTAAGAGTGTCTTTGGACAAATTGATAATGAATTCCGTATAATAAAGCCTAAAATTTTCAGAAAATTATTAGTATTTTTTGATATGGACGTTAAATCTTAAATCATTGAATAATATTCCTAAATCCATTTTCGTCTTGACACGAGTTAATATGTCAGTATCCATTGAACAGTTATACATATTTTTCCGTTTGTCCCGAATAAATGTCATTCTGTTTGCCCAGTCTACGAGAGAATCTAAATCGTTTTGAAGTTGTTGACAATCAGATACTGTTTAAATAGATTTATGTATTTTAAAAGCATCAGAAAAAATAAGAATTTCTGGTGATGTTATAGGTTCCGGTAAGTCATTAACAAAGATAAGACATAGCAAAATCTCCAAGTTAGAACGTTGAGAAACTCCAGAATTCATATAAAATTTGAAAGATATATGACCTTTGTAACTTACAATCTGAGTTCTATCCTTTAAATACGATATCCATAAGTTTTGTAATGTGGTTTAAAATCCAAAGGAAGAAAATTTTTCTTATTAAGCAATCATCATAAACCTTGTCAAAATCTTTTAGAAAATCCGTGTAAATTACACCAGCCTGTGTATATTCATCTAAACTGGTGGATACATATTCATTAAAGTTAAATTATACGCAGTGGAAGAATTTCTTCTTTACATTCGATTTTTATTCTATTAAACATACGCTGAAGAGTTACACAAGCCTTGACTCACAATTACAGCCATACTTACTGATCTGGAGCACTATCTGGCTGAGTAGTTCCCGTATTGCTTCCCTCAACGCTTAATTTATGCAGATGCGAGAGTAGTGGCAGTGATTTTCTTAATAGGAAGTACAACTACAGGGGGTAAGATAAGTATTCGTACAGTGCATGTATGGTTACAAACGACACACAAACGGGAATTATCGGTAAGCGATTGATACTAACACTACAGGTGGACTACCGTTCGACGTAATTAATTGCGATGTACAGTGGGTGTACGCACTATATTCCTTGATTTATAACAAAGTATTGTTTAATGAAACACACAAAGAGGAATTTGGAAAGGGAATCACAATCCAAGAAGAGGACATCAAAACTCTGAGACAATTCGATGATTGTTATCTTATCTCAGTCTGCAGAAGATCTGGATAAATTGCTGAATCGGATGGATACAGACTTGGCGAAGGAGTAAAAGATGAATATAAATAAATTTAAGGTAAAAGTAATGCAGTACAGTCGAACGAAGTAGTGTGATGCAAAAAGTGTTGGATTACGAAATGATATCTTAGAGGAAGTAGAGGAATATGATTACTTGGGTACAAGAATGACTAACAATGGCAGAAGTAAAGTGAAGGATAGCACAAGTAAGGAAGACCTCTCTTAATAAAATAGATCTGTCCACTTCAACGGCAACTGCTGAAAGGCTTAATACAAGGTTCTGAGAGTCTGGAAACCAGTTGTTATGGAATGGGAGTGGGCATCTCGGACATGTTCTGACTCATGTCCCTCCTTGTGCTAGGTGGCTAGAACTACACTAGTGTCCAAAAGTAAAGCATAATCACTAAACGAGGCCATGCCGCCTGATAGGAATTTCAGGCGGATTGCTGAACAAACGGAAGCTGAATCACACACTATATGTCACACAACTTGTTAAAAAAGACACCGTCAGAAAGGTTCTGATAGCTAAGGTACACCTTTGACAACAACTAACAAAACGTGGCAATGTTTTGCACAGCAAAATATTCTGTCAATAGGGTGTATGGTTACCCCTAACGGCCACACATGCTTCGCAGCCACGTGGTATTCACTCTGTCAGATGGTCCAAGAGCTCTTGTGGCAGTCGATCCCATTCCTTCGAAAGGGCGAGGCGAAGGTCTTGGAGGGTCCTTGGTGGAGGCTGAAGCGATGCAGTTCGCCTCCCCAATGCATCCTCAATGCATCGCAGGCATGTTCTATAGGATTCAGATCCGCAGACCTCGCTGGCCAGTCCGTGCGATTAATGTCTTCCACAGCCAGAAATTCATCCACCAGAGCAGCGCGGTGCGGTCGGGCATTATCGCCCATTAAGAGGAAGTCTGCACCAATCGCACCTCTGAAGAGTCGAACTTGTGGTCTCAGTACCTCATCTCTGTATCTCCGAGCGTTAACAGTGTTCCTCGGACCACCCATGAAGATGTGCAAGTCCGTACGGCCATTCAACATGATGCCGTCACACCATGACGCCACCACCACCACACTGGTCCCGTTCCACGATGTTTCTGTGGTTGTATCGGCTACCCGGTTCTCTCCAGATTAATTCGCGACCTGAAACGTTCTGCAAACTGAGGCGGGATTGGTCTGTGAAGAGCAGATGCCTCCATTCATCCAGGGTCCAGTTTCGATGTTGACGGCTCCACAGTAAACGGGCCCGTCTCTGTGCTGGAGTGAGCGGGACGCACACCGCTGGATGTCGGGAAAACAGCCCTGTTGTTCTGAGCCTCCGGTACACAGTTTGCCGGGAAACGGCAACCCCTAAGATGGCTGCAAGCTCCGCCGACAATCGTCTTGCAGATGCACTCCGATTTCGTCGGGCGGCTAAGGCCAGATATCGGTCCTGCTGTGGAGTGGTTACCCTTGGTCGACCTGGTACTGGCTTACGACTAACATCTACTGTGCCTCAAAATCGTCCCCAAAGCGTGGACATGACACCTTGTGGCACATTCAAAGATACGGCGAATTCGGTCTGTGTCTGGCCTGCTTCCAGGCGGCCGAGTATTCTACCCTGAAAAACGAGGTCCAAATGGCGTCGTTGTGCCCTTATGTTGTCACGTTCACCACGAAACTACATTTCACACACAATAACAGGGCAAACACGACTGAGGGAATATGGGGCGCAGGCACTGGCTTTGTTTACCTTGCGGTTACGCCGCTAGTCAAAGCAGGGAACACTCCTTTCCTGTACAGAGCGAACACGTAAGGTTGGTAGGTGCATGTGTCGTGCGATTTGCGGTCTATTTCCTGTTTCCCTGCTTACTCGTAACTTATGCTTTACTTTTTGACACTAGTGTATATAATCCATCAGTGGTACCTAACACTACATCATACAATTTTCACCGACCACACTCAGAACGTTTTGGCAAGCCTCGGACCTATGGGGGTAACAGAGTCCCCCTCCCACTTGACAGCCAAGGTACGAATTGTAAAAATCTTGACGATCGAAATGGAATTCGATGGGGAGCTATCAATATTAATGGGGCTTATGGAAGAAAGAAAGTAGAACTGGCTGAGTCAGCAAAGAGGATGAATCCGGATGTGTTAGGAGTTAATGATATTAGGGTAAGTGGAGATAACGAGGAAGAGATAGGAGATTATAAAGTGTACTGGACCGGTGTTAAAAAGGGAACGACAGAGTGCGGGGTAAGACTGTTCGTCAGGGATACTATCACACGCAACATAGTTTCTGTTAGGCACGTAAATGAGCGAATGATGTGGGCAGATTTGGCAGTTAGAGGAATTAGGACGAGAAATATCTCATTGTGTTCACGATGTGAGGGCGCAGACGAGGATGAAGTTGACATGCTTTATGAAGCATTGAGTGACATCGTAGTCAGGGTCAGCAGCAAGGATGGGATATTGCTAATGGGCGATTTCAGTACAAGAGTTTGAAACAGAACTGATGGATAGAAAGGGGTGATCGGTAAATGTGGGGAAGATATGGGAGCTAATACGAAAGGGATGCGTTTGCTGAACTACTGTGCTAGTGTGAAATCAGAAGTTACGAATATATTCTTCAAGCATAAGGCTACTCACCGCTACACACCAGGCACCAGAATCCATAATAGACTATATCTTAACCGATCTTGAATTCAGAAAATCTAGTAGGAATGTGCGGGTTTTCCGGGGATTTTGCGATGGTCCAGACCCCATCCGATCTGTAGCGAACTAAGTATCTCTAGACCCAGTATAGAGATAGTGTAACCTGTCTGCAGACGAATAAGGGTAGAAAATATCCAGAACGAGGACATTAGACAGAAGTACATGGATATGATTGGTGAAAAGTTCCAAACAATGGACAGTAAGCAAGTTCAGGATATAGAAAGTCAACTGGTGGTATACAAAGATGCTGCTGTAGAAACAGCAAGGGAATGCATAGGAACAACTGTGTGTGATGATGAGAAAAAGTGAACCTTGGCGGAATGATGAAGTGAGAGCAGCTTGTAAACGTAAAAAGAAGGTGCATCAGAAATGGCTCTAAACGAGTAATGTTGCAGACAGAGAATTGTACGTCGATAAACGAAACAGAGCAAACAAATATTTGTTTAATCCAAGAAGAAGTCGTGGGTTATTTTTTGTAATTACCTGGAATGGCTAGATCAAGCAGCAAGGAAACCTTTCTGGGCAGTAATAAAGAATCTTAGAAAGGGAGGGAAGAAGAAAATTAATAGTGTTTTGGGTAAATCAGGTGAACTCATAATAGATTCCAAGGTATCACTGGACAGGTGGAAGGAATATTTTGAAACCTTTCTCTACGTAAAAGGAAATCTTCCTGGTGATGCCGCGAACAAACAAGTTCATGCGGAGGAGGACAACGATGTCGGTAAAATTACGTTTGATGAAGTGAAAAAGATGGTTTATAAACTCCACTGACATAAAGCAGCAGGGATTGAAATGGTGAAATATATTGGGCAGGCAGAGATGAAATGGCTTCAAAGAGTAATTAGATTAGCGTGGAGTGTTTGGAGTGTTAGTAAGGTACCTTGTGACTGGACATTATCAGTAATTGCACCTGTCTATAAGCAAGGAAACAGGAGGGATTGAAACATTTATCGAGGTATCTCATTGATCAGTGTATCAGGCTAGGTTTTCACTGGAAATTTGCAGTAGGATGTGATCAGTGGTCGAGAGTAAGTTGGATGAAAACCAATGTGATTTCAGACCACAGAGGGGTTGGCAGGATCATATTTTCAGTATGCGCCAGGTAATTCAGAAATTCAACGAGAGGATTGTACAGTTGTGTTCATGTTTCGTAGATCTAGAGAAGGCATATGACGAGGGAAAAGATGTTCACCGTACTGGGGGGACTATGGTATTAAGGGTAGATTATTAAAATCAATCAAAGGCGTTTATGTTGACAATTGGGCTGCAGTGAGAACTGCCGGTAGAATGAGTTCTTGGTTCAAGGTAGTTATAGGGGTAGAGAAGGCTGTAATCCTTCATCTTTGTTGTTCATACTTTACAAGGATCATCTGCTGAAAGATATTGGGTGGCAGGGAGGCATTCAGTTAGGTGAAAATATAGAAAGCAATTTGGACTATGCCGACGACTTAGTCCTAATGGCTGATTGTGCCGAAATCCTGCAGTCTAATATCGTGGGACTTGAACATACTGTAGGTGCAATGAGTACAGTATGAAAATTAGCCTTTCCAAGACTAAATTGATGAGAGTAGGTAAGAAATCCAAGAGAATTGAATGTCAAAATATGGAAACAAATCTGGAACTTGTAGAATAATTTCAAGTATTTTGGATGTGCTCTCCCAGGATGGTAATATAGTAAGTGAGATTGAATGAAGGTGCAGTAAAGCTAATGCAGTGAGCTTGCAGTTGCGATCAACAGTATTCTGTAAAAAGGAAGTCATCTCTCGGACGAAACAATTTTTACGTCGGTCTGTTTTCAGACCAATTTTTCTTTACGGGAGTGAAAGCTGGGTGAGTTCAGGATATCTTGTTCATAAGTCAGAAGTAACAGACATGATAGTATCGATAATGATTGCTGGTACAAACAGCTGGGAACAATGGCAGGAGTGTACTCGGAATGAGAGGTTAAAGGATAAGTAAGGAATAAACTCGATGGATGAAGCTGTACGCATAAACCGTCTTAGGTGTTGAAGCTCGTGTGAGGCGAATTCAATAGGATTTACCTAGGAGAATAATAGACTCTGCGATGGAGGGTTAAATAGAGGTAGACCAAGACGACGATGTTTAGACTAAATTTCTAAGGATTTAATGATAAAAAGTATAGAACTAATTGAGGCCGCAGAACTAGTTGCAAATAGATGATTATGGCGGTGGTTAGTAAATTCATAGAGACTTGCAGGCTGAACGCTGAAAGGCATAGGAGTCTATAATGAAGATGTACTCGTGTGTATGTATGTTCGATGTTTTTTATAAGAGGCTTTACGTCGCATCATCACAGATATTTCTTATGGCGACGATGGGATAGGAAAGGGCTAGGATTGGGAAGGAAGCGGCTGTGGCCTTAATTAAAGCCTGGTGTGAAAATGGGGAAACCACAGAAAGCCATCTTCAGGGCTGTCGAAATTGGGGTTCGGATCCATAATCTCCCGAATACAAGTTGTCATCTGAGCACCCTAACCACACGGCCAACTCGCTCGGTGTATGTGTGTTCAAATATTGATATAGGAATGAAAAATATGTCTTTTAAAACGAGTATCTGGAGCGTGGCATTGTACGGAAGTGAAATATGGATACTAACTATCCCAGAGTGGCAGAGAGTAGAAGATTTTGAAAATGCGAGAGGTAGAATTATATGAGTTAATTGAAAAGTACCTTGAAGACACAGTCTGCTTTCTCCCGCAATAGCGTCCACTCCGCTGGCGCTCTGCATTGTCTTGCGGGTTGCATACTACCATACGGTACCAACAGAATAGTGTAATCGCTGCTGTACATGGTATCGAGGCGTAGGTCTTTGGGGACGAACTTAGAAGCGAAATATATTTAAAATATTTTGGACAGGAGCTCGATAGCTACAGTGGCTTAAGTGCGGCCAGTATCGAATATTCGGGAGAGAGTGGGTTCGAACCCAGCTGTCGGCAGCCCTGAATGTGGTTTTCCATTTTCACACCAGGCTGTTCCTCAAATTCGGCCCCGGCCGCTTCCTTCTCACTCGAATCACTTCCCTATCCCATCGTCGCATTAAGATCTATTTGTGCCGGTGTGACGTTAAATTAACAATGAAACTTAACTTGCCAGAAATTCTGCTGTTTTTGAAATGCAATTTGGTAAAAGACTTCAGGTTTGTGTCTCTTCCCTTTCATGAATGAAGCCATTTTATCGGTAAATCTGTTCGAAGGTCGGAGGAGGGAGTGATGACAGATTCAGGCTATGAGAGGTCATCAATATCGGGACCAGGCAGTTGGTAGGTGAGACCCTCACGGATAGCGACAGGCGGCAAACTGATAAGTAAGAAATGACGGATGACACGTCTGCTTGGGGAAGGTCACAACATCGCACTGGACCTCATATTTTACAGCCAAGTGCAAGGGCAACAGAGAGCGAGTGAATACCAACCATTAGAGTTGGGTCTTCAAGCCAGGACACAGTTTTGGAATACCTTTCCCTTCAAATTTCAAACGACCAAGGGGCGATATGTGTAGCCTGACACACTGGAAGGAGAAGAAAATGTGCCATTCTGTTACATGCATTCAAATATACATACATTTTATTACAGATTAGGGGTCATGACAGTAGAGCAACATAGACAGTGGCTTCTCATCAAGGTGACTGCGGTACAAATCCCGGACGGGGCATGTGCGATTTTCGAATGATAAAGCGCGTCCATGTGTTTCGTATTGCACGTAAAACTGGAGGCCCAAGGGCTATGATCACGATATCATCCGACACTGCGAGCCATTATAGACCGTTATTATTATTATTATTATTATTATTATTATTATTATTATTATTATTATTATTATTATTTTCAAAGGTACGTTTGACACACATGGTCCTCAATCCATCCTTCATTGTCAGCAGAAATATTCTAGATTCGGTCACGAACTTCATTATTCCCTAACACCGAGTCTTTTCTTTCCGGAGTAAAAATAAATAATCTACAACACTGTAAACGAGTATGCGCCAATTAAGGAGGCAAACAGGAAAGATACGCAAGGGGCGGATAACTTTTGGGAAGGTTTCGAAAACATCCTCTCTAAACTTTTCTAAAATAGGTTACACAATCCCCCTGCTTGGTGACTTCAATTCCCGGTTTGGTAAAGAAGAGAAATTTCAGAATATTGTCGGTAACTACTCAGCCTACCGGAAAACTGCAACAGACAAAGGCTCGTGGAACTCTGTAAAGCATTCAAGCTGGTTCTGAAATCGACCTCTTTCGAAACAGAAACTATGGGCATTCCCGAATCCCCATCTTAGTGCGTTCCAGATTGATCATAGTGCCATCGCACGGAATTCCGGAATGCGAAAGTGCTGAGAAATACAGTATTAACCTTGACCTGGATGATATCTTAAATTCCTTCCAAGAAACACTAGGAAGGGACAAACGAAAATTATTAATAGGCTCGATGCGGAAAAACTAAGAACCAGTCGATAGTTCAGTTAGAGGCTGGAATCACTAGAGCAAAAGAATTGGAAACAACTGAAAGAAGCCATGTTTAAAACGGCTAAAGGGGCAGTCCCATTAACAAATTCGAGGAAGCATATCTGTAGGACCAAAAAAATGCGATGAAGCAAAACAGCAAATACAGCTTGCCTTGCAGAGGAAGAACGTAGCAGAACGAAGATAACAGGAAGGACTTCCTGGAGGCGGGGAAACACTCAGCCAGAATCATCCAGTGAGTGCCTTCAACAAAAACCAGCTCTTTCGGACTGACCAAGATTTCGATACATTTAGCACCCGAGATGTCTATAAAGCCTCTAAACGCAACGCAGAAAATACACCCACTAATCCTGCAATTCAAAGGCCTTGCTTACAGTGACAAGGACAATTGTCAGATCCTGGCAAAACATTTTGAGCCCCTCGACTGTGAGGCTTCAAAATAAAATTCACCTTCGGAGAGAACATACCCGCCAATAACGACCCATTTCCGTCCACCAGAGAAAAGATACTGTATTACCCTCTCACTCAAGAACAACAAGTCACCTGGTGTGGACTCTATAATCGCCGAACTCTGGAAATGTGCAGATGACTGGGTCATTGTTAAACTGATGTAATCTGAGAGATAGTCTGTGAATAATTTCCTAGTTGCTGGACGTCATCCCTGATACAAATAATTTGTTAAAAAGGTGATAAAACAGACGTGAATAACTATCGAGGCGTGTCGCTATCCTCTATTACGTATAGCATACTCCCGAGAGCCCACCGAATCAGGGCAGAGAAAGAACGGGATCTGTAACCTAGAGACTACCACGGACGGCTTAGGAAAATATATTCCTGTGTTGAATACATTGTGAACAATGAATTCCAACTCAATCGGTCGTCAGAAAAGGCATCCGGCCGTCAAATTGGGATCGAGTCACACATGGTGTCAACCCCAAGTAATTGGGAAAAGGCTGAGAAGACGAACATATTATTATTATTACTCCTCATAAATAGGTCAGATAACTCGTCTTATATGCCTGTTGCAGTCCCATGGCTTTGCCTGTCCTTTTCTATAGTTTTATGAACATTTAATACCGGAACATATAGTTTATAGCACATCATTCCATACAATATTCTCTGCGCTTCGACCATTCGGTCGTATCTGGATCTTAACATTTTCAAACATCAAGAAACAGGCTTACAAAGAATGGTCAAATTACTGGGCAACAACTCAACTCATCAAAGGCAAGCATTACGCCGCTATCCAGAGACACATCCCACAGAAACCATGGTTCAATCTACTATCTCTAACTCGCCGCCGTATGACATCAATTATCAGAATGCGACTTGAACATGCATCTTATCCCAGTCATCTGTTCAGACTCAAAGTCATAGACTCCCCAAATTGTCCCTCTGACCCCAATCAAGAAGCAGACCTCAACCATACAATTTTAGGATGCACTATATACAAACAACAAGTAACCAATTTATATCAAACGCTTATACAACTCAAAGTTCCACTTCCCACTTCCGTTACGTCGTTGATCAACAGCTATGACATCGGTATATATCGAACAATAGCCAAATTTTTAAGTGAAGCCAATTTAACATTGTGATGCTGTTCTCATCCAACCAAAGTTCCTGTACCGTGGCTTTCTATCACCAATTACTTACAATGCCATGAACGGTCCCATGTTGTAAAGATTTGCTCTTTTACCTTCCTGTTTTCTGAATGTACACAGCTGGTAGCATGGGCTTACGGACCAAATGCCAAAATGTTAATTTAAAAAAAAAACATTTTCAAACGATGTTGCCCGAGATAGTGCAACATACAATTGGCCGCGGCTGAATACTGGTTCGGGCAAGTAGACTATCAAGAGTTTATCCCTGCGCTTTATTAATGGTCATACAGAAGGCTAGTCGACTTGATACCTTCCCGTCTGTGGGTACTTGGATTTTTTTTTTTTTTTTTTTTTCCCTCTTAGCAGCATGTAAGTTATTAGGAACGTTCTGCCATCTGTTGAGAATATTGAGTTGTGGAAGGTACGAGATTCAAAGATTATCTACCAGAGAATAGTATTCTTCCATCATCAGGGAAAGTAACTCTCTGGCTAGACAGGTAGTAATCAAACATAGCTGCATGTAATGACATTACTAGAGATGAAAACCACATATATCAGAATATTCATGAAAACGTTAATCGCTTAGCAACCTGCTAAGTAGGGAATGTGTTGTGGGTTAGGGTAAGGTGGTGGTGGTGATTATTGTTTTAAGAGGAAGTACAATCCAGGCAACCATCCTCTATGTAACACTAATCAGAGAGAAAAAATGGAACGGACCCGACACTTCGAAAAATGAAAGTATCGGCCAAAGAAAGACAAGGGCCACGAAGGGCGCGAAAATGAAAGACTCCCTAGCCCTCAGGAACCTAGTACGATCAGGGTCGGAAAAGAACAAGAGTTGACCAAGAGAGGTCAGATAGGATAGATGAAAGTGAGGAGCCTTTCACAAGTAACGTTAGGGTAAGCCTTCGTCTGCAATTATTGGAGCGATCATTTAATGATTTAATTTTACGATTACTCAAAGTTGGCTGAACTTAGAGACCTATCAATGTCTCATGATTCACTGGCAGGTAATTCCGAAGGGAATAAGAAAAGAAATGAAGCAAGTAGGTCCAGTAGAATGGACGGAAGGATTTGTCGAGGCTGTTTGAGTAAACTCTTTTAATATATAGATTATTATTATTATTATTATTATTATTATTATTATTATTATTATTATTATTATTATTATTATTATTATCGACACCATCATCATCGACGTCATCGCTAACTTTACAGCTAGTCTCCGAGAAACAGCAGTGGTGCTAAAAAGAGTCCACAAGTTGTTCCCCGTCGCTCGTTGCCATGACAACGGCTCTGCATCACGACTTGAGTCGAGGTGTGACTAGTCAGTGGTCGATAGACATGGTGTCTACAACAAGCCTCTTAGCGTGTCACAGCGAGGTCGAGGAGTCAGAGTACGGCGCACTTGCTCTTACTGAACATCAATGTTTCTTTAAAAGACATGCTTCACAGCGCTGCCCAGCAGGAGTTATAAGGAGAATGTGGAATTATATCAGTTAGACAGTTCCAAAAATTATTTCGGTAGATGATTAAATAAAATAATATGAAATCACTTGTTAGATAGAAATATTTCTCTTTTTTTCTTTCTTTGCTAGGAGTTTAAGGTCCCCGTAACCTGTGTATGTTCTCAGCGAAGATGAGGTGGGACAGGTCTAGGACTAAGGTACTGCACTGCATTTGCCTGGTGTAAAAAAAATTAAAAACTACAGAAGCCCATCTTTAAGGCTGCCGATAGCGGGGCTCAAAACACCCACGGAACTTGGAATAGATTATTTCTGTCAAGACGAGGGGTCACTGAATTGAAGGCTATACTCCATCTAGCCGCACACTCAGAAGATTAAGGCGAGACTGTGGTGAGTTTAGTAACGGACACAACAAAGAAAATCGATCAGAAACCCATGTCTTCCCCAAAACAATTTCAGTCAAATTGCAGTAGGCTTTCATCGAGGTGTTTGCTTCGAGATGCGCTATACGGAGAGTAAAAGAAGAGAAGCATACTTATACATTTCGAGAATTTATGTATTCATGTAAATAATTTGTATCAGTTACAGTTTAGTATAAATGACGGCTTAGCCTTTAGAATAGATAGCAGTCTGTCCATTCTTTTTCAGGCAAATAACACAAGTAATGAAACTAACGCAAGTTATTCAATTGCTAAAGGTTAAATATTGTTTATAGCCGAGTGAGCTGGCTGCGAAATTCGGGTCACGTAGTTGTGATCTTGCATTCGGAAGATGGTGGGTTCGAATCCTGCAGTCGGCAGCCAATAATATGGTTTTCGGTGGTTTCCCATTATCATACCAGATAATTGTTTACGCAGTATGTTAACTAAGACCAGACTCGTTTGCTTCCCAGTCCTAGTCCCACCCTATCCCTTCGTGACCATAAGACCTCTCTTGGGTCTGTGCGACGTAAAACAAATAGCTAATAAAATTGTTAACAATCGAAATGCTACGCAGTGGATTGATTATTTCTACGTTCACATACGTGAAGTCAAGTTATTTTTCCACTGAATGTAAAAGGTTAAAGGCCCTGACCTAGCCGGAAATCGAACCCCGGGATTCCGGGTAGGAAGCAATGGAGATAATCTGTATTTTCTCTCTCAGGAAAAGTGCACGAAATAGACCAATTTTTGTTGTCCTATTGACTATTCAGTTTCTTTTTTTCATATGGAGTATAAAATAAATTTCCCTTTCCCCAGTTGTTGTATTTCGGCGTAACGTGTAAGTGAGATTAGACCGAGGTCGTGGGTGACCTACTGTATGGTCATGTCGCTGTCAAGTGCACGCCCTTGCTGCTCTCCTCACTTCACAAGGTAATTAAGACGTATCCTGTAGTCACGCACCAATAACCTGTCACCTTCTCCTCGACACGATACAAACAAACGCGCGGTCTTACAATTTCTTTACCACGCCTGGAAATATAAGACGATACCCCATGACACAGCAGCCGTGATGGGCCTTGGCCTACCAAGCGACCGTTGCTCATCCCGAAAGCCTGTAGATTACGAAGTGCTGCGTGGTCAGTGCGACGAATCGCCTCGACCGTTATTCTTGGCTCTCTTCACCGGGACTACAATTTCTTCAGAGAAAGGTAAAAGGCCCTGACCTAGCTGGAAATCGAACCCCGGAATTGCGGGTAGGAAGCAAGCACGTTAGCCCTAGACCGTGGGTTCGGCCCTGAAAATATAAATATACAGGGTGTCTCACCTAAGAGTAGTCAGGTACCTTTTTCTCAAGGATATATTTCCAATTCCACAACGTGTAGGTAGAGTCAGACCAAAGAAGAATGGTCATCAGACACGTCGTGCGACGTCCAATGACAACAGAAAACGTCATTTCCGTTCCCATTGGAAATTAAATGTTGTTGATGTGTAATTTTATGTGCCCAGTAAATAGAGTGGCCTCAGGTTAGTTAAGTGCGATATTCGGTTCGAGGATATTTATTGACGGTGACAATGCAACAAGAGTACTTCCAATAGCGGATGAGTAAGAAGTACAAAACCTGAACAGGTGGATTACTTTAAGCACTTAGGACGGTAATATAGTAACAGAAATCTTTTGCTAGTGGCTTTACGTCGCACCGACACAGATAGGTCTTATTGTGACGATGGGATTAGAAAGGGCTAGGAGTTGGAAGAAAGCAGCCGTGGCCTTAATTAAGGTACAGTCCCAGCATTTGCCTGGTGTGAAAATGGGAAACCACGGAAAACCATATTCAGGGCACAGATAAGTCTTATGGGGACGATGGGATAGGAAAGGCCTAGGAGTTGGAAAAAAGCGGCCGTGGCCTTAATTAAGGTACAGCATTTGCCAGGTGTGAAAATGGGAAACCACAGAAAACCATCTTCAGGGCTGCCGACAGTGGGATTCGAACCCACTATATCCCGGATGCAAGCTCACAGCCGCGCACCTCTAACCGCACGGCCAACTCGCCCGGTAGTCACAGAAATCGAATCAAAGTCTGACAAGGCTAACGCCGTAAGCTCGCAGTTGCGATTACCGGTATTCTGTAAGAAAGAAGTGACTTCTCGGACGAAACTACCTTTCTTTACATCTGTCAATCTTCAGAGCTTTCTTAAAGCGGAGAGGACTCAGCATATCTCATTCTTCCTATTCATACATTGTAAGTAACAGACACGAAGGTAGTGAGAATTATTGATGGTACAAACATGTGGGAAAAATGGCAGGAGTGTATTCGGAATTGCCGGGATGAGTGTCTCAGATGGTTGAAGCGCTGGCCTTCTGGCCCCAACTGGGCAAGTTCGATCCTGGCTCATTCCAGTGTTATTTGAAGGTGCTGAAATACGACAGCCTCGTGTCGGTAGATTTACTGGCACGTAAAGGAACTCCTGTGGGACTAAATTTCGGCACCTCGGCGTCTTCGAAAACTGTAAAAGTAGTTAGTGGGATGCAAATCAAACAACATTATTATCAATACTCAGAATAAGAATATCATATATGCGGCATATTTGGCTGGTCATTGAGTTAACCATTCTTTCCCACTAAGCGTCGAGATTTCAAGTTGTGGAAGTATTTAAATTCCACTTTTCCAAGGGCCTTCGTGCTCTGTGCGAGATGGCTTAGCTTAGCTCTAACACTACTGCCACTATTTGGAACTCATGGGTCTGAAAGGCGTAACTCAAACGACAAATTAAAACTTGAGCGGGGAAACTGAGCATAACTTACTCTTGATACTTCACGAAGCCCAGAAGTTCAATATAGAGTTCTCTTTAAAGGGAGGAAGATGTTTGCAGAACCTCTCCCAAAGGGTTCTGGTGCCAAATGGTTTGGTGAGCTTCACGCTGTACGTTCTGCCGGCTAGGGACAAGGATGCCATCCGGACAACATCAAACTCTCCGTGCAGATTATCTCTATAACAAAGTGTGAGTTGTTTTGGAAAATTTGCATATGAATTATTAAAACTATGCTCTTGTAATTACCGAGCTCGATAGCTGCAGACGCTTAAGTGCGGCCAGTATCCAGTAGTCGGGAGATAGTAGGTTCGAACCCCACAGTCGGCAGCCCTGAAGATGGTTTTCCGTGGTTTCCCATTTTCACAACAGGCAAATGCTGGGGCTGTACCTTAATTAAGGCCACGGCCGCTTCCTTCCCACTCCTAGACCTTCCCAGTCCCATCGTCACCATAAGACCTATATGTGTCGGTGCGACGTAAAGCAACTAGCAAGAAAAGAAAAATAGCTCTTGGAATTTCAACACGTGCTCCATTGATAAAAGTTATGCTAGGCTCGTGGTAAATTATGCCGAACGGCATCAGTCCATTCCCCTATAACAAGTACAATCGTTAATGTGCAATGATATCGAAATAGCTATTTATGTAACAAATACCGTAATGTTAAATAAAATACTAACTTTTTCGAATTTGTTGCATACAATAATTATTTAAGACAGCTGAGAAAAATCAATATCACTCTTTGTTATTACTAGAGCTTACATATATAATTATTTTTAATTAAATACACATTTTAAATATTTGCTATAAATACATTATATAAATAATTTCCAATATTTATGCAAAACACATGAAAATACAGTTTTCATAGAATAAATTTGACAAAATCCTATTTCATATTAATCAAATCATCATCGGAATGTAATACGCATAAACACTGATGTAGACTTTAATATAATTAATTGATAAATGCATATTTTTACTGTTTATGAAGTAGGGTCACACTTTGAACTCCTGAGAAACGAGTCATTGCTCCTGATGATGTGTCGGCAGAGCTGAGCAGTTGTGATGATACACACGTACGTTGTATTCTTGCCTGCGATGATGCAATGAATCACGTGATACTAGTGATTTCCCTAGTTTCACTTTTCCTTTCGTTTTGCTTTGATCATTCAGTTACTGGATGCAGGCGGTAACAATTTATTGTCGAATGCGTGGTTAGGAAATGGAAAAGCGTAGTTTCTCCGTTCGTTACATCAATACATAAATTAATTCAAGTATGTGTTCATTAGTAATGGCAAAGATCAATCCTGTAAGGCGTGTGAAAAACGTATAGTTGTAAATCAACATTCTGAAGTAACGGAACACTTACGTAGACATTCTCACATAACAGCAGCTTCAAGGAATCTATCTACCAGGCAAACTCTTTTTGGTAAATGGAGTGAATTTTACTCCACGGATGCAATGATCTACAAAGACTGTCTAAGAAGGATGTTACACGCTTCGCCATTCATGGTTTTCATTATAAGTTGTGTAAAACTAAGAAGTTCCATTAACCAGTCTCGGATTGTGTTTGTGAACGTTGTGGCAAGATTTGCGAACGATGCCATGCTCAGTGGCGGCTCGTGATAAAATCGTCCTACGTGCTACAAAAAACGCTAAATACGCTGTTTTCAATCTTCAGTGCAAACAGGATCTTGGAAATATAGATCCTCACTAAGAACACTAGTTTAATTTCACTTGATATACACTGTAGTGGATAAATAATTGGATAAATCTCCGTATGAACTTTAACACTAACACAGTGATAGAAAAACACGCACCAACAATATAACCGCGAGATCCAACACCGCAGAAAGCAACTGAAAGAGCTGCCAACCAACTGAATCATTGAGACCTCCTCTATTACCAGCATAATTTACCTTATAAAGCGGTATAACATTTAGGGTCAGTCCAACATTCTTTGACTCACGTACGAATTCCTTATATTTGACACAAAAGGAAGATGGATATTGGTTGGTTACCTTAATAACAACGTTATGTTTGCGATAGATTGTCCCCAGTTACGCTGTACATTTGAGCCCAGACGATGCTGCTCTCTAGTGGCAGAATCGCTTATTACGTTCAACATCAGGGTAGCAGGAGGCATCGAACACTTCTACCTCCTTGCGGGAGGGCAAGTAACTATAGACGGGATCAGTGAAAGTTGATCCCGGTTGATGGTATACTCCACCGGCTACGGGGAGTGTTGCAAGCTTGGCTGCGCCTGCGTATT
Organism: Anabrus simplex; assembly: GCF_040414725.1. Lineage (NCBI taxonomy): Eukaryota > Metazoa > Arthropoda > Insecta > Orthoptera > Tettigoniidae > Anabrus > Anabrus simplex. Next base: position 283,341,771 of record NC_090265.1, read on the forward strand.
GCTTCCTCCAGGCTACAGGCCAGAGCTCATTTCACTTGAGCACGAGAGGAGTTCCCCGGGAGAACAGAGCTAGGTGTTCGACAGATCTCGTCCTGATTTTCACAAAACACAAATTCATACCGTACTCAAAACAAAGAAAAGGCACCAGGATAATTGTAATGATAATAATGAATTCCTTACAGTTCCAAGCTACGTGCTGGAGCCCGGTAGCACGTATTGACCGGCCGCCACTGGCCATGCTATGACTTGCGCACTTAGGCACGAATCCTTAACAGGTGTTTGCAAAGTTGATTGACGTTATTTTACTGTATTTTGCAATCATGTTTATTAGTAAATATTTTTTCTTCTTCAGAACAATCAATGTTTGTGAAACATTCAACAGATATGTGCAAGGCGCTTATTTCCGCATGTATTCCACTCTGAAAAGTCAATAGACTTGAATTTAGAAATTTTATTCAGAGATATACACAAATAGATTCTCCATACGAGTCAACATTGCGAAAGTGCTACGTGTAAAGGTGCTACGAAGAAACACTAAATAATATTAGAAATTTGAGTGAGAATGAAAACATATGGGTGTCGCTTAACGAAACAAGCGACAACAATGGAAGGAAAATTGTGTACGTTGTAATTGGTATTCTGAAAGACGACAGGCACTGTCAGGGAAATCTTTTCTCTTAGCGTATGAGAAAATATTTCTTGTGAATCACACAACTATAGCACGAGTTTACAATGAGGCTATGCATATTCTCTGTGAATCACACAACTATAGCACGAGTTTACAATGAGGTTATGCATATTTTCTGTGAATCACACAAATATAGCACGAGTTTACAATGAGGCTATCCATATTCTCTGTGAATCACACAACTATAGCACGAGTTTGCAATGAGGTTATGCATATTCTCTGTGAATCACACAACTATAGCACGAGTTTACAATGAGGTTATGCATATTCTCTGTGAATCACACAACTATAGCACGAGTTTGCAATGAGGTTATGCATATTCTCTGTGAATCACACAACTATAGCACGAGTTTACAATGAGGTTATGCATATTCTCTGTGAATCACACAACTATAGCACGAGTTTACAATGAGGTTATGCATATTCTCTGTGAATCACACAACTATAGCACGAGTTTACAATGAGGTTATGCATATTCTCTGTGAATCACACAACTATAGCACGTGTTTACAATGAGGTTATGCATGTTCTCTGACCAGGAGGTACGATTATGGCAGTGCGTTGTTACTACCTACCGACGCTGCTCCACATGAATCGGCGGAAAATGACATCCCAGCACCAAGAAGTAGTTGCGCTAGATAAACGAAATTATGGAGGCGAGTTTGCACATCTGAATGATGGAGCCTCTACACATTTTCGTGCTAGTCGACGAAGAGTGGTGCTAGACCTTGTAAAGCAAGTTTGCATTAAATACACGCTGTACATCTCGTTAGCGTTAGTTGACATTGTGAGGTAGTTGTGAATCAAGCATGCCTTTAAGAAAGCAGTATCAGCAGCTTTCTGAGTTTGAACGAGACCGTGTAATAGGGCTACGAGAAGGTGGATGTTATATCTATGATAATGCTGAAAGAATTTGCATGGATATATCCGCAGTGCATTGATGTTGGCAATAATGGTCATGGGAAGGCACTGCCTCAAGAAGACTGCGGTCCGACTGCACAGGTGCCTTTACGGAGAGGGAAGACCACCGTATTCGCCGCAGGGCTGTGGTGGTTCATACTGCATCTGCGACAGCCATGAGAGCTTCAGCTGGCACCAGAGTGACACAGAAAACTGTAGCAAATCGATTACTTGAGAGAGAGCTCCGAGCCAGACGTCCTCCGAATCACTTACATCTGCGACTTTAATGGTGTCGAGCTAGAGGTCAATGGAGGTTGGAGTGGAGATCTGTTGTGGTCTCATATGAGAGCCGCTTCTGTCTTGGTACCAGTGATGGCCGTAGGTTAGTAAGAAGGAGGACAGGTTAGCGCTTAGAATCAAGCTGTCTGCGGCGTCGACACACTGGACCTATACCACGAGTTTTGGTCTGGGGAGTGATTTACATTGATAGCAGGAGCATTCTCGCTGTTATCCAAAGAACCTTGACGGTGGATTTGTACTTCAGACTGGTCACTGAACTTTATGCCGCCATTCATTCGCAGGATAAACCTCGTCCTCAAAGCGTAGCTGACACCTAACGTGCTCTACAGAGTGTCGACCAGTTGCAAGAACATCAGACCTTTCATCCATTCGGCATGTATGGGACAACAAATACAGCGTCATCTAACACACATTTGTATGCTCGTATTCAAAATCGTGGTGACTACAGCGGTTATTAACGTGCCACCACGTCACATGTCTTCTCGTGCATACTTGAACCTGTGACCTAGAAACTTTAATCAAACAAATATTTTACCTAGAGGATTGTTTAGCCTAAAATGCATTCCTCTAAACTAATGTCTTCTTGGTGTTGGAATTTCATTTTCCGCCAGTGTATGGTTAAAACAGGAGAGGGGCCTAGATGATTGATCTCGCCGGTTTAGCGCTCGCTTTACATAGTGCCTGTCAAAGAAAGTGTGTACTTTATACGAATATAGACGAGTTAATTGCTAACGGAAAGCAAGATTTTCGCGAAATAAATCAGTAGAACAGACTTTCTCAGAACGGAGAAATGGTTGAAAATAAGACTGTTCTCAGAATTCCAACACTAATTCTCCTCACGAATTCTTCTCTCTTCTTGTGAAGAATTCTTCTGACGAACGATCGAACCCACGTCCTTCCAGGTGTACCACCGCCTCGGGTAGGAAGGTCTTACTATGAAACCCATTCTACTGTCTTAAACACTCGGTGCAGTTATCATCTTATTGATTTTACGTCCCATTAACTACCGTTTTGGTTTTCAGACACACTAAGTTGCCGAAATTTTGTCCCACTGGAGTTCTTTTACATGTTGATGAACCTAACGACTGGAAGCTGGCGTTTCTGAGCATCTACAAATGCCACCAGACAGAGCCGTGGTCAAACTCACTAACTTGGGCTCAGAACGTCTGAGCACCTCATCCCGGATAATAATTAAGAACTGAATGTTCCCTACAAATAAGATATTCTTCCACGGATGTATTTTGCGTTCTTTCTCAAATATATGAATACTTATAGCCATTTCTAATAATGAAATTATTTCTCCCTCGGTGCAGTAAATAATAATTACATTAAAAAGCAAAAAATTCTTTAGAAATATCACTGGTATTCAACTCCAGTCTCTTGTCTTTCCACAATGGAGAAGGGGCTCCTCGTAAGATGAATGACCCGACCCACCTTCGTGCACGCTTTGTAGTCAGAAACATGAAGACTTGAGAGGAGCGTTGGAGAAGTACAGAACGTCAGGGGTAGAGCACACAACCCTGTGTTTCCATCTGATCCGACCCTACTCCCCATGGGAGAACAATTGAAACGCGAGACGCGCTATGCGACGTAGAAGAGTCTCCCTTTCTGTGTAATGCAGCAACACTAACGACTTGAAAAATAAAACCTGGAGGCTTCCGAACGCAGCCCATTAAAGAGAAAAGGGAGAAAAGCAAATCTCGTTGGTCCTGTTTTGCTCATTACTCTACGTAAACTTGATAGCAAGTCATTGGTTTTTTGTGTTATATTTCTTGGGAGATGAGTATTAATTATATCGCCTACCTTAGAAAATTTGAAAAGGTACCACAGTAAACAAAATATACAATTAGGTCCACAGTAGTGCAAACTACTTGATATGTACTTTCTCGAAATACGATTCGATTGAAAGGTAGCTTACTCCATGAAAATATAAAACTATTGAAAACTGAACTACGATGATGACTGCTGTCTCTAGCAACAAATTAAAAACTTAGGGGACAATAAGGAAGCAAATATTAACAGATTGACGTTATGAGGACATTCTACTATGATATCAGTAAATTTATGGACCAAATATTTTAACTACGTTCTATCAAAACTGTAATGAATCTTTATATTTTACTTAAAGAAGGCTGTTGTAAGTATGATTAATTTAAAACGACAGTAATTACTATATTCCTAATTCCTAAATAACCAAATGATGAATTCTGGCCTGTATCCTATACTCTTAAACGAGCATTTGTTATATAGGCCCTATAGTGTACATACTAGCTTTCTCGAAAACGGCTCTAACGATTTAGATGAAAATCACAGACTAGGAGTACTTAAGATCTAGAAATCCAGGGTTTCATTTGCGGGAAAATTATTTTTCACGCGTTACGTTCGCTTTTCAAAGCATGGCAGGGAGACCTTCCTTTTGATGTACATCGTGGCTAAACAGTAATTCGTGTTAAAAAATGGATTGCGTTTTCGGGGCCGAATTTTCAGAAATTAACAAGTTTGGTCCCGTGACTTTTTCGTTTCTCTGGTGTTTATACCTTTAATAGAACTAGATTTTTAGATCTTGGGCAAATTTTGCACTTTGTTCGCTGAATCATGAATTATTTTCCCTACCTAATGGACAGTTACAGTCTTCAAACACGACAGGCCTATCGAAGATGAAAAGATCTACAATTTTGGTCCTGTTACATCCTTTTATATCTCCATCGGGTATATTCTACCTCAAATTGAGCTAGAAACTTAAATTTCGTGTAATTTTAGTGACATTTTCACTAATTCTTTTAGTTTTTTCATACTTGGGTAGCAACTAGAATAATCAAGTTTGGTACCCCTATGTCGGTTAGATGTGCCAATATTGACACTAAGTTTTATTATTATATGTGTCCTCGAAGTGTGCAAAAAATTAAATAATATATGGAAAATATACAAAATTTACTTAAAATAAGAAATGCAGCTCTATCTAAGGTATAACCGATGGAGATGCGACAAAAATGTACTTATATGACCAAACTTGTAGATCTCTCCGAATTCGATGCCGTTCGGGCAACTCATATTTGATACGACTTACCGTTTGGTAACAATGAACATCCGAAGAACGGTCTGCATCGACTTTAATGTTGCGTCCCTCATTTTTATATTTTCTGGGATTAAATCTTACACGTTTGAAACTTCAGAATTTTTTTAAATTTTTCCGTCGGTTACGAGCTAAAATCTACAAGTTTGCCATATCTCAAGTTCCTACCTCATCTAGAAGTAATTAATGTCAATGAGTTACCCACGTGGCTTTATAGTATACAGTATAGATGTAGACACTAGCTTTGTCAAAAACGGCTCTCACATGTTCGATTATTTAAAGAAGTTTAAGTATCAAACAACAGATGGTGGTTTTCTAATGTAAACAACAGCTAGGAAGTCAATTCTAGAGAGTAGCGTTTCATTGTCTACATTGTTTCATTGTAACAGATGGTGGCTTTCTAATAGAAACAAAATAAATCTGATCAGTTAGTTTTTTTAAGAGTACCGTCCAGGAAGCGGGCGTGACCTGCAGAAGGGTACCATCCTGGCATTTATCTGGAGTTGAAATAGGAAACAATTTCCTTTTTGAGGATGGCCGAGTACAGAGCTAGCAGCTATAACTGATCATGCTGCAGCACACTGAACTAATCTGTTCGTTAGTTCTACAGTAACTTCGAAATATTCAACATGAAATATCGTCCAACCTAATAAAAGAGCTCATTCCTGCGCAGACTTATGTTTTTCCACTTTTCAAACAAGGGGAAGTATATTCATGTTATTTTAAGGGAAGGTTCAGGGATCGATCTCGGGTAATAATAAAATTCGGCCTTAATCCTAAATGTGATTTGTCATTAGATTTCCTCACACATCTTTTCGACGCATATAAGAATGGTGTCATTGTGCTTTAGTTCATATTTCACAGTATTTTCTCGTACTTTAGCCGTAGTTATCACCAATATACGAAACGAATCCATACACCACGACATGCTCCACACTCACATTCGCTCCGGCCAACATCAAAGCGAGCGGAAGGCATTTGAAGCACTGTCTTACCCATCCTAAACTTGTCAGGTCCAGCCATTAGTGTCGAAGGCAGGCTTCCTCGAACCAAACGTCGCTGCAAAATATATTTCTTCCTCCAAAACGACTTGAGTGTATCCTAATATCTAAAGTAGTACGGTAGGCGTGTGTATTAGTGCTTTTAGGATTTTATGTAACTGTATCTATGTTTTTTGGGAAGCCCGATTGTTTAAATACGGTACCTCTCTAAACGCATACCTTTTTGCGGAAGACATCAGTCAAGGGTCAGTGTTTCCTGCTATAAGCCAAGGAACGTGCAGATAATGGCATCTAAGGGAGTGAGGCAGGGATGGACAGGTTAGATTCAAGACGTGGAAACTAGGACGGCCATCACGTAGCATGTATTTCGCTGCATGTCGTAATGTTAACATTCTGCCTCAACGTCGGATGTTATTTAAGGCAATATTTGATTACAGGAGGGGAATTAGGGATTGGAATGAATTATTAAAATACTTTTCCAAGCTTCAACTGGTATATCATCAGGACCAATGGCCCTGTCATTCTTCATCTTCTGTATGGCCTCTTCTACCGCATGTCAATCAATCAATCAATCAATCAATCAATCAATCAATCAATCAATCAATCAATCAATCAATCAATCAATCAATCAATCAATCAATCAATCAATCAATCAATCAATCAATCAATCAATCAATCAATCAACCGCCCAGGTGGCAGATTCACTATCTGTTGTTTACCTAGTCTTTTCTTAAATAATTGTAAAGAATTGGAAAAATTATTGAACGTCTCCTTTGGTAAATTATTCCAATTTCTAAATCCTCTTCCTATAAACGAATATTTGCCCCCCCTTTTTCCTTTTGAATTCCATCTTCAAATTGTGATCTTTCCTACTTTTATAAACACCACTCAAACTTATTCGTCTACTACTGATATTCCACGCCATCTCTCCACTGAAAGCTCGGAACATACCACTTAGTTGAGCAGCTCGTCTCCTTTCCCCCAAGCTCAAACTTTACAACATTTTCATAACCCTACCAGAACGAATCCAGCTAATTTTCTTTCGATTTTTGCAGTTCTCTAATCACGAGGTCCTCGTGAGGGTCCCATACGTTGGAACCATACTCTACCGCCTCTTTAACATCCTCCCTACAACCCCTAAATATTCTCAATCATGTAACCGGGCGAGTTGGCTGTGCAGTTAGGGGCGCGCAGCTGTGAGCTTGACCCCGGCACTGCCACTGTCGGCAGCCCTAAAGATGGTTTTCCGCGGTTTCCCATTTTCACACAAGGTAAAAGCTGGGGCTGTACATTAATCAAGGCCATGGCCTCTTCCTTCCCACTCATAACCCTTTCCTGTCCCACCGTCGCCATAAGAACTATCTGTGTCGGTGCGACGTAAAGCAAATAATAATAAACATAATCATGTGAACCATTTATTTACAGTCCCGTTTATGTGATTACCCTAACGAAGATCTTTCCTTATATTAATACATAGGTACTTACAGTGATCCCCTTAAGGAACTTTCACCCCATCAACGCAGTAATTTAAACTGAGATGACTTTTGCTATTTGTGAAACTCACAACCTGACTTTTAACCCCGTCTATCATCATGCCATTGCCTGCTACGCATCTCACAACTTTGTCGAGAGGTTTTTGCAGTTGCTCACAACCTCATAACTTATTTATTATCCGCAGCGTAACGGCCAGCTTTATTAACTGTCGTCCTCGGTGGCCCGGATTCGATTCCCGGTACTGCCCGAAATTTAAGAATGGCAAAATGTAGCCACTCATTCAGTCAGTCTTTTGTCTTGTCCAATTGCACTCATTTTTTTCAGTAGTCTCCCATGGTCTATCCCAGGGCCTCTCAAACGCCCAAAATCTCACGCGTGCAGACTGCGGCGCAGAGTTCCTGTGCACAGTGCATCGGTCCCGCTCGGCTCGGCTCGACTCGGACCAACGTTTCGTCTCTGGGCTACTCGGCTAAGCTCGGCTCAACTCGGCTCAACTCAGCTCGGATTTGGAGCGCTACGGAGCAAGTGAAGAATAGGGAGACAGGGGGAACGAGCGAGACAGGCACGGGGAAAGATAGAGACAGCGCTATTGCTCCAAATCGAGGCGTGGGGGCCTGCACTCTGATCAATCAAGCGAAGTCGTCTTTTGCACCGTGCACAGTGCATGCACCCTGAGAGGCCCTGGTCTATCCTATCGAATGTCTTCACTAGTGTAGCTCATATTTGCCGTGTAATTAACTACGGGTGACTTCTACGAACCTTTCTCGCAAATGGAACATCCTATTCCTTCACCTGACTTTATCTGCATGTGGATCGAGGTACAGTATATACAGTATTATGGTTCTTACAATCGCAATACAGTCAATTTGACCTCCTGGATGTAAGATATCTACTACAGATACTGTCATAAGTATTCGTTCGCTTACTCGTACGGTATAAAGCAATCTATTATATCCAACCACGTGCATGATTACTTACAGTAACAAACAATGACAAGTGTCAATACCATCGCAATTAATTTCATTATAGCTGGTGAGCAAAAACACTAAAATATAACATTAACTGTGTAATTAATAGGAAGGAAAACAACGGAGTAACACTGTATCTCGCCTTTCAAATGTATTCGTACACTCGGAGCATTTGTCCGTCTAAGGGCACAGTTGTCATGAAGCGAGCAAATCGCTTGCATGCAGTGCTTACTAGTCGAATAGTGGAACCCGTTCCCAGTTCTTCTGCAGTCAGTTGTGGGATTGCCCAGTCAACATGGGTCGGAAAAGCAACTAAACCAGTACCAAGTTGCGGAAGTTAATAATAAAGCTCCATAATGAGACAAAAACATTAGGAGAGATACCCAAGCTTGTCGGAAGAGCGAAATCGACTGTGCAGTCCATCATAGACAGATTTGGTGAGAGAAACACAGTGCAGTGCACGCTTTCTTACTACACGAACAGGGCGATGTATGGTGAGATTAATTCAGAAAACACCAAAACTATGTGCTCCTAAAGTTGTGGCAGAGTTGCGAAATGACGGAGTACAAGTATCAGAGAGTACTGTCCGGCGTGTGTTTAACGACGTGTGGCGCGGGAAAAGTTCTTCTTGTCTGAGACCAACAGGTAGAAGCGCCTGACACTTGCAAAAGAGTACTTTGATAAAAATCTGGAGTTTTGGAAGAAGGTCATTTTATCAACGAGAGTAAATGTAATGTGTTTGGGTCCGATGGACGTCAAGTGATGTGAGGAAAGAAGAACACACAGCTTCATAGAAAGAACTTGTTTCCGACAGTTAAACACGGAAGTGGGAATGTGTTAGTTTGCGGCTTCATGAGCGCAGCGGAGGCTGGGAAGTTACATATTATTGACGGCATTGTGGGCCATCGGATGTACATTGACATTCTAAAAGGAAACTTGGGGTCTAGCGCTGCTGGGATGGATCTGAAAGGTGATTTCATATTTCAGTACGACAATGACCCCAAACGTACGGCACGTAACCCCAAGATGTGGCTGCTTTACAGTGCCCCAGAACAGCTTCCCACCCCTCCACAATCACCGGACACCAACCCAACCTGTGGAGCATTCTTGACTCAATAATTAGAAAGCGCCACATTTCCAACAGGAGTCAACTAAGTATTGCACTTCAAGAAGAATAGACCTCTATTCCAGCGGAGATCACCAGAGCATTGTGGACTCAATGCCAAGACGCATGAAAGCTATTCAAGCGAAAGGAAACAAAAGGAAATATTCAAGGACATTCTTGAAATATTTTCGCTATCGTAACATAGGTGTACGAATACTTTTGACAAACCAGAAATGTGGACTATTGCTTATGTTGTTGTTTTCTGTACAAAAATCGTGTGTATTTTGCGAGCATGAGCAAGAATAATAATAGAATTCACAGTAGCTATCATGTTCTTGGTCCCGTCTTTCTACCTACAGTTAATTCTGTGCACGAGGTAAATCAACTCCTCTCCCTACAGATGTAATACTTATGACAGTTACTGTATACCTTGCTGGAATCCTACACGTTGAGCTTCAGTGGAATATTTTTTCCTAAACCCAAACTGCCTTCTATCGAACCAGTTATTAATTTCGCAAACACGCCTAATATCATAAAAATAATGCTTTTCCAAAGGTTACATGCAACACATGTCAAATTGACTTGTCTGTAATTTTCAGCTTTATGTCTATCATTTTTTCCTTTGTGGCAAAACAAACGATACTGAAATGTTACTTAATTGCTTTGGTGTAGTACGTGCTCAAAATGCCACATGCCACACATTGTTCATAATGTTTCTGTAGATTACTGAACATGTTGGTGAGCAATGGTTGCTGTAAGGATACAGAAATTGAAGTTACCTTCTCGCGCAATTCGGAAATATTTGTGGATAGGGCATCCGTCTTTAAAACTGATTATTTTAACATGCCTCGTACGTAGGCGGCTGAGGACTTGAAATGCGGGAAGCAAGGATGGTACAGGAATGGAATTCCATGAGAAATTAGGCGATCCCCAAGGTTCGTTGCAGAAAGTAGGTGACCTCCCCATGATATGGGCTGTAGCTCCATTTTGGTGCATCCATTGTCGTTAGAGGAGTAAGTTTCTGGCGCGACAAGAGTGACGCAAGTTTCTCACGAATGGGATAATAATCAGGTTTCTGTTGACTACCTGCTCTACTGTTTTTTGATTCTGTGCATCATCCTCGATGAAATAAGGGCCCAGTACTCCATGACGAAACACGGCGCAGCAAATCGTAACGCACGTACTGAATAGTGGTTTCTGTATAACAACATCAGGCCGATAATACTACAAAAATACGAGCTGTTTGTCGATTGATGTAGCCATCATGGTGAATATGGCTTTCATGTGAAAAACCATATCTTGCAGAGGAAACCTGGATCCTCATACGTCGTGGACAACTCTCGGCTGCAATACTGTAATCGAGCTCCCTTTCTGAGCGGTATGCAAATCCACCCACATCTTTAAACATTCGCCAAACTCTATCGCTCAAACCGAGTTTCAGCGGACCTCGTAGACTATGATTTGGGGACTCTTAACACCTGTTGATAAATCCTCCATGATGACGGTTGTAGGCCGCCCTGTTGTCCGCTTTCGATGATCCCGTATGACGGAATTTCTCAACGACAGCTACCGTTGTTCTGTTATTTGGTGTCTTATGATTGAATCGCTTCTCGTCCCGTTAACAATAATGCGAAGGGAGAAAACGGTCCATTCTGACGTCCCACTTTACATGACCGAAAATAATGTTCCAAAATAAACACCGTCTCCTCTGCTGTGAGAACCATAATTGCAAAAATCAACACAACAATGAATTCACGATACAGGATGGGCCAAAAGTCACTACCCATCGTAAAGGTACCTAATTGAATACAAAACAAACAAGTGGAATTCTGAAATAACTGAACACTTTATTGAAGCTACAGGATTATATATTATATTCTTTTTCGAATTGTATTCCGTTTTTGTTGATATTGTCAGACGACCTGGGATGCTTGAGCATACTTGTTTACACAGTTGTATATTAGGATCTATAACTTCACAAGCGTTGCAAATAGCTTCTTCCAAGTCTTTGATTGTTTGTTGCAGATCCACTTATCCCAGTTTGTTTTCGTAAATTGTAGACAGCCTTCCTTGTTGGAGGAACAGTGCTGACATTCTTCTTCTTATTCTTCTTCTTATTCTTTATCTGTTTACCCTCCAGGGTCGGTTTTTCCCTCAGACTCAGCGAGGGATTCCACCTCTACCACCACAAGGGCAGTGTCCTGGAGCTTCAGACCCTGGGTCGGGGGATACAACTGGGGAGGACGACCAGTACCTAGCCCAGGCGGCTGAAAAGGGGCCTTGCGAGGGGATGGGAAGATTGGAAAGAATAGACGAGGAAGAGGGAAGGAAGCAGCCGGGGCCTTAAGTTAGGTACGATCCCGGCATTTGCCTGGAGGAGAAGTGGGAAACCACGGTAAACCACTTCCAGGATTGTCGAGGTGGGAATCGAACCCACCTCTACTCAGTTGACCTCCAGAGGCTGAGTGGAGCCCGTTCCAGCCCTCGTACCACTTTGCAAATTTCGTGGCAGAGCCGGGAATCGAACCCGGGCCTCCGGGGGGTGGCAGCTAATCACACTAACCACTACACCACAGAGGCGGACGAAATAATTGTTCCACTCATTTATCATTAAATTATAACCATCTCTGTACCAGCTTTTAAAAGTAAAGACTCTTTCTTCACTAGAAAATATCTTACCGAGCTCGATAGCTGCAGTCGCTTAAGTGCGGCCAGTATCCAGTATTCGGGAGATAGTAGGTTCGAACCCCACTATCGACAGCCCTAAAGGTGGTTTTCCGTGGTTTTCCATCTTCACAAATGCTGGGGCTGTACCTTAATTAAGGCCACGGCCACTTCCTTCCCACTCCTAGCCATTTCCTGTCCCATCGTCGCCATAAGACCTATCTGTGTCGGTGCGACGTAAAGCAACTAGCAAAATATATATATATATCTTCACAACAAGTTTAGAATCAACGATGTATAGTGAACATAGTAACAGATGTATACACCAGGTGTATGATTTAATAGCAGTGCACTCTGGTGTTTGTATTACTCATTATCTGAAAAAAAGGAGGTAATTTCGAATCACAAACAACATTACCTTAATGTTTTCAATAGGTAGTGACTTTTGGCCCACCCTGTATACCAAAAGCCAACGGCCGTAGCCGTGTTGAAACACCGGATCCCGTGAGATCTCCGAAGTTAAGCAACATTGGGCGTGGTCAAGAGTTGGATGGATTGCCAAGCGCTGTTGGTGGGGGGGGGGGTAAGGGAATGGAGGAGCGGAAAGGAACTGGCCACCCTACCGCACGTAAACTCCGGCTCAGGAACACCTCTGCTGAGGTTCGGACCTGCCTTCGGGCAGAATAACCCTTACCTTACCTTACCTGTATACCAAACTATTACATACAATAAATAAATACTTTGTTGCTAGGCAAATGTGGACAGTATACTAGCTATACTTTCAGTGTCGTTTGCTTTGTCGCATACTGTACTTCCAGAGCCGTGATGAGAGGAATACGGCCTGACGTGCTATACACGAGTGGATGCAGAATATAGATATACCTTACACGCATCAGATCTTTATTCTAAATTAAAAGCTCATAACAGGAAAGTACGTCTTTTAAAACTATTTGCCCTTTAACATACAATTACTTCGTTTGAAAACGCCGGGGAATGTGATTATTTGTATGTTAAGTTTGGCAACCAGCAGCATTTGAAATATATTTCAGATTGCTAAATTGTCACCGATGTCTTTTAGCATTATGTGACTCTTCTGCGAATCATATGACCTTGCCGCGATGGGGAGGCTTGTGGGTCCGAGTGAAGCAGATAGCCGAGCCGTAGGTGCAGCCATTTCAGGTAGGTATCTGTCCAGAGACACGACTAACCATTGGTTCATCGAAATGGGGCTAGCAGCCTTTCGGAACTTCCAAGAAAGTTAGGCTAAATGATTGACTGATATGGCCTTGTGATAATACTTGATATGACTTAGCTATGTTCATAATGCTATACGTCCGACTCGTTGGCTGAACGGTCAGCGTACTGGCCTTCGGTTCAGAGGGTACCGGGTTCGGACAGTCGTGAGCCGGAGAAGGAGGCAGCAACTAAACAGAGCTCTACAGTCCCGGGGCTAGGTTCCGGGCCACTTCTCCCGGATGCTGGCCAGGTCATCATCGGAGCAGGGCATGTCTAGATAGCCATCCATTCAAGAGGCATTCCTTGAGACCAAACAGACTCCCGGTAAGACCAGAACGGGCCCGGGAACGGCGAAGAGTCGAGACACTTCAGCAGACCGCCAACAATCAGCCGATCCAGCACTTCAACTTCACATGGCAGCAGGATCTCCCGATCTCTCAGTACTCCAGACCCTGCAAGAAATACGACAACTAGTTAAAGATCTCTCCATCCAACACCATACTTTCAACGAGCAGCTCACGCACCTGGAAACATACAACGACCCGGACCAAACGGTGATGGAGCACACCCAGCAGCTCCAGCCACCACAGAACGAGCAACGCCCGGCGACACCAGTAGTACAACCCAACGTGTGGCGTCAACTCCGACCTCAGGAATTTACCACCGGATGGACCGATCCCGACGCGACCAAGGTGATGCAGATAGCGAACTTCCTACAATAACAATATCTGCTAATCCCGTCGGAACGCGACAAGCACGATATGGACACCGTGCTCTGGGGATTGTCAGCATGGCCCCAGCTAGACAAGGTGCAGCGCAGCTATTTTGCCACACGCGCCAACCTCTTTTACGTGGCCGTCAGCAAGGGTTGGTCACAGGCAATCCAACTAGATGCCGCCACAGCAGAAACGCTAGCTTGGATGCCGGAGGGGTTTACCTTTCAGCCGACGCCTCGCCCAGCACCGGTCAGTCGCGGCAGAGGATGAGGACGGGGCCGCGGCGCACGAGTGGCGAAGGCAGCAGCAGCAGCAACTTCACCAGACCTGGGGAGATGAATGGCCCCAGCTACAACAGGACCCCGTCCCCGTCGCCAGCGGGCAATTTCCACCGGTCTCTAACAGGCCTACCACAGCCGAGGGACACCTCAGACCTGGTTCCGAACGAGGTGAATGGACCACGCAACACCCGACGCCGAGGACGGCGGAGGAAACCATTTCGTGTGTGAGCGTGGCCTGTTTTATAATGTGAAACGATGACCTTCCATGTTAGGCCCCTTAAAACAACAAGCATCATCATCATCATCATCATCAGTTTTATAATGTTCTTTCTCTTATGTATTGTTGTAACCTTTATGTTACTTTAGTACGCTTTTAGACCTCGTTTGTAAATGTTTGTACTTGTAAAATTAATATTTACCATTAAAGCGCGGGTGGGTTCACCCTGCTGGGAATCCATCGCTGCCCTCCTTCTTCGGCTTGCGGGTTTCGCCCCGTGCTGCTCTGGCCTACACGCACGCCTTCAGAAGATATAAAAGGCGAGGGCCAGGGCAGCTCGGGGACAGTCGTGAGCCGGAGAGGGAGGATGGCCGCTGGCGACGGGGACGGGGTCTTGTTGTCGCTGGGGCCATTCCTCTCCCCAGGTCTGGTCATGTAGCTGCTGCTGCTGCCTTCGCCCCTCGTGCGCCGCGGCCCCGTCCTCATCCTCTGCCGCGACTGACCGGTGCTGGGCGAGGCGTCGGCTGAAAGGTAAACCCCTCCGGCATCCAAGCTAGCGTTTCTGCTGTGGCGGCATCTAGTTGGATTGCCTGTGACCAACCCTTGCTGACGGCCACGTACAAGAGGTTGGCGCGTGTGGCAAAATAGCTGCGCTGCACCTTGTCTAGCTGGGGCCATGCTGACAATCCCCAGAGCACGGTGTCCATATCGTGCTTGTCGCGTCCTGACGGGATTAGCAGATATTGTTGTTGTAGGAAGTTCGCTATCTGCATCACCTTGGTCGCGTCGGGATCGGTCCATCCGGTGGTAAATTCCTGAGGTCGGAGTTGACGCCACACGTTGGGTTATACTACTGGTGTCGCCGGGCGTTGCTCGTTCTGTGGTGGCTGGAGCTGCTGGGTGTGCTCCATCACCGTCTGGTCCGGGTCGTCGTATGTTTCCAGGTGCGTGAGCTGCTCGTTGAAAGTATGGTGTTGGATGGAGAGATCTTTGACTAGTTGTCGTATTTCTTGCAGGGTCTGGAGTACTGAGAGATCGGGAGATCCTGCTGCCATGTGAAGTTGAAGTGCTGGATCGGCTGATTGTTGGCGGTCTGCTGAAGTGTCTCGACTCTTCGCCGTTCCCGGGCCCGTTCTGGTCTTACCGGGAGTCTGTTTGGTCTTAGGGAATGCCTCTTGAATGGATGGCTGTCTAAACATGCCCTGCTCCGATGATGACCTGGCCAGCATCCGGGAGAAGTGGTCCGGAACCTAGCCCCGGGACTGTAGAGCTCTGTTTAGTTGCTGCCTCCCTCTCCGGCTCACGACAGAGGGTCCCGGGTTCGATTCCCCGCCGGGTCGTGGATTTTAACCTTAATTGGTTAATTCCAATGGCACGGGGGCTGGGTGTATGTGTTGTCTTCATCATCATTTCATCCTCATCATGACACGCAGGTCGCCTACGGGTGTCAAATAGAAAGACCTGCTCCTGGCGAGCCAAACCCTTTCTGGGATATCCCGGCACTAAAATCCATACGACATTTCATTTCATTTCATAATGCTATACGCCTGAAAACATCGAGAAACTACAGCCGTAACTAACTCCCAAGGACATGCAGCTTTCTCTGTATGAATAATACTGGTGATGGCTTCCTCCCGGGTAAAATATTCCAAAGAGTGGCATGTTCAAAATTTGAATCTTAGTGGTAGGTTAGAGAATCTGAGAAAGGAAATAGACGTTAGACGTAGTTCTTAAGCGTATGGGTGAAGTACATTCGCAGGGAGAGGTGGATTTTTGGTCAGGCGACTACAGAATAACCAACACAAAAACAAACTGGGGAAATGCAGGAGTTGGTTTATAATGAATAAGAAAATAGAGCACCGCATAAGCTACTACGACCAGCATAGTGAAAAGTTTATTGTTGTCAAGATAAACACCAAGGCAATGCCCACCACATAGTGCAGGTATATGTGCCTACTAGTTCAGCAGTTGATGAAATCGAAAGAATATATGAAGAGATAGAAGATTTAATACAATATGTAAAATGTGACTAGAATCTAATTGTGATGGGAGACTGGAATGCAGTGGTAGGCCACGGAAGATAAGGAAATTCAGTAGGAGAATTTGGATTGGGACAAAGGAATGAAAGGGGAAGTCGGTTGGTTGAATTCTGCACTGATCATAATTTAGTCCTCGCTAATACTTGGTTCAAACACCACAAACAGCGGCTGTATACGTGAACGAGATCTGGAGACAGACTTAATGTTGATTAGGCAGAGAGATTCAAAAAAACCATGTGTTGGTTTGCAAAACCTTCCCAGGAGCAGACGTGAACTCTGACCACAACTTGTGGGTTAGGAAATGCCATTTTAAGTTGAAGAAATTGAAGAAAGGAAGGGAAGCAAGGAGATGGGATGTAGACAATTTGAAAGAAAATAGTGTGAGGGACTGTTTCAAGGAACATGTTGAACAAAGACTAAAGGAAAAGGCTGAAATAAGCATAATAGTGGAAGAATGGTTAGTCTTGAAGAACGAGATCTGCAATTATAATAAGTGGAAAATGATAATAAACAGTCTATGGGATGGGATTAAAGCAATTGTTGAGGAGTGTAAAAACACATATGTGCCTTTAAAAGTGGCAAGGAATAGTAAGGAGCCATTATATTATAACAAGGAAATAAAGAGATTAAGAAGAAAGTGCATATTAGAAAGAAATAGAGTTTGAAATGGTTGCGGAAGCAAGGAGAGATTGAATTAGCTCACTAGGAAATTGAATTCAGCGAAAAAATCAGGTAAGGATTACATGATGGCAAACATAATTGAGAGCCACGTGAATTTCAGGGAGCAATGGAAGGACATGTATAAATACTTTAAGGCAGAAGCAGGTTCCAGGAAGGACATTCCTGGGATCATTAATGAACAAGGGAGTGTATATGCGAGGGCTTACAGAAGGCAGAAGTATTCAGTCAGCAATATATAAAGGTGCCGGCCCCGTGGTGTAGGGGTAGCGTGCCTGCCTCTTATACGGAGGCCCCGGGTTCGATTCCAGGCCATGTCAAGGATTTTTACCTAGACCTAAGGGCTGGTTCGAGGTCCACTTAGCCTACGAGATTAGAATTGAGGACCTGTCTGACGGTGAGATAGTGGTCCCGGTCTAGAGAGCCTAGAATAACGGCCGAGAGGATTCGTCGTGCTGACCACACGACACCTCGTAATCTGCAGGCCTTCGTGCTGAGCAGCGGTCGCTTGGTAGGCCAAGGCCCTTCAAGGGCCGTAGTGCCATCGGGTTTTATGTGTAAAGGTAGTTGGAGATAAAGGTAATGTCCTGATAGAGGAGGCGACTAAAAATGGCGAAATACTGAAATGACCCTATGATAATAAATACATTTATGAAAAGATATAACATTTGAAAGCTAGAAAGGTAGCTGGGGTTGATAAGATTTCTGGGGATATATTAAAGGGATACGGTGCCATATCTGAAATACTTATTTGATTACTGTTTGCATGAAGGAGCTATGCCAAATCAATGGAGAGTTGCAATAGTAACCCCATTGTACAAGGGAAAGGGTGCTAAACCTAAAGCGGAAAATTACAGGCCAGTCAGCTTGACATGTCTATTTTGTAAGCTCTGGGAAAGCATTCTTTCTAATTATATTAGACACGTTTGCAAAATTACTAAATGGTTTGATAGAAGATATTTCGGGTTTAGGAAAGGTTATTCCATTGAAGCTCAACTTGTAGGATTCCAGCAAGATATAGCAGATATTTTAGATTCAGGAAGTCAAATGGTCTGTATCGCTATTGACTTATCCAAGGCTTTTGATAGGGTAGATCATGGGAAAAATGAGGGCAATTGGACAAGACAAAAGAGTGGTTGAATAGGTGGCTACATTTATAGAAAATAGAAAGAGAATTCGAGTAGGTGAAGCGTTATCTGAACCTTTATGTTTTCTTATATATAAATGATATGAGTAAAGATCTGGAATCACAGATAAGGATATTTGCTGATGATGTTATACTGTGTAGAGTAGTAAATGAGTTTCAGGATTGTGAGCGACTGCCGGGGGACTTAATGTAGTGAGATGGACAGCAGACTGGTATGAATGAAAAAATGGGATGACAAGTCAAGTTTAAAGTTTCTCCAAGATGAAAAGTCCTCTCAGTTTTTAAGTATTCTGTTGATGGCGTATAGTACCTCATGGAGAACAACGTAAGTATCTAGGTGTTAATATAAGGAATGGTCTTCATTGGGGTAATCATATTAGCGAAGTAGTTAAGAAAGATTACAGATCTCTTCACATGGATATGCGAGTATTTAGGGATTGTATTAAGGATGTAAAGGAGAAGGCGTATACATCTCTCATAAGACCGCAATTCGAGTATGGCTCCAGTGTATGGGACCCTCATCGGGGCTACTTGATACGAGAACTGGAAAAGATCGAACGGAAAGCAGTACGGTTTGTTCCGGGTGATTTCCGACAAAGGAGTAATGTTAGTGAAATGTTGTAAACTTTTGGCTGGGAAGCCTTGGAAGTAAGGAGACGAGATGTTTCCAGCTGTCAGTAGTGAGTTGACGTAGAATGAGATAAGTAGAAGAATAAGCTTGAGTGGAGCTTTTAAAAGTATGAAAAGTCATAATATGAAGATAAAGTAGAATTCAAGAGGACAGATTGGGGAAAATATTCATTTATAGGACGAGAAGGGACTGGAATGACTTATTAAGAGAAATGTTCGATAAATTTTCCAATTCGTTGAAACTATTTAAGGAAAAGCTAGGTAAATAATTATAAGTGAATGTAAATATGAGGTAAGTCTGAGGGAATCTGCCATTTGAGCAACCACCCTAAATGCAGAAGATTGACGATTGATTGATCAGAGGGCTGCTGAAGGAAGGTTAAGAAGAAAGGAAAGATCAAGTAGGAATCAATGAATAACTCAGTAGATACTAGACCTGACTGACGAATAACGAAAGTACGAATGCAAAAAAGGAGGGGGACAGAAAAGAATATGGGCGATTAAAAAATGAACTAGATAGAAAGTGCAGAACAGCTAAGGAAGAATGAATGAAAGAGAAGTTCAAGGATGTTGAACGTTGTACGGTCCTAGGAAAGGTAGATGTTGCAAACTGGAAAATCAAGGACACCTTTGGAGAAAGGGAAACTATGTGTATGAATATTAAGAGCTCATATGAATAACCACTTCTACGGTAAGGTAGAAAGTTGGCAAGAACATATCCAAAAGTTGTATCGAGGTAAAGAGTAGCCTAGATGATATGGTTCTGGAACAAGATACTTCAGATTCTGAAGGTGAATGCGATCATATACCGAAAAACAAGAATTATCTGAAATCAGCGCAAAAATCAGTCTGAAATGATAACAATCGTGGGATTTCAAAAAGAAGCGCCATTCCTGGAGTCAGGCCAGGCTACAGTCTGTTCTCTCTCCTTTTCATTGTTTATATAGAACAGACGTTAAAGGAAGTCAAAACGGAATTTGGAAGGGGAGTCACAATCCAAGGAGAGTAAATCAATACCCTGAGATATGCCGTTGATATTGTTATTTTATATGACTCTGCAAAAGGTCTGGAGAACTTGCTGAATGGTATGGACAGAGTCTTGGGGAATGAGTACAAGGTGAAAATAAATATGTCCAAAGTAAATGTAATAGAGTGTAGTCGAACGAAGCCAGGTGATGGAGGAAATATTAGATTAGGAAAAGCTTGAAGGAAGTGGATGAATATTGTTACTTGGTAGTAAAATAATTAACGATGACAGAAGTAAGGAGGACATAAAATGCAGACTAGCACAAGCAAGGAAATTCTTTCTTAAGAAAAGAAATGTTCTCACTTCAAACATCGATACGCGAATTAGAAAGGGCCGATGACCTTCGATGTTAGGCCCCTTAAAACACCAAGCACAAGCATCATCACGAATTAGAAATTCTTTTTGAAAGTTTTCGCTTTGAGTGTGACATTGTATGTAAGTGAAACATGGTCGATAACTAACAAACAAACAAATAAAATAGAAGCTTTTGAAATGTGGTGTTACAGAAGAATGCTGAAGGTGAGATTGGCAGATCGAATCACGAATGAAGAGATACTGAATAGAATTGGTGAAAGGATTTGGTTAAATTGGACAAAAAGAAGAGATAGAATGATGGGACGCATCTTAAGACATCCAGGTTGGTTTTTGAGGGAAGTGTAGATGGTAAGAACGGTAGTAGTAGACCAAGGTATGAATACGACAACCAGATTAGAACAGATGTAGGATGTAGTAGTTACGTAGGAACGAAAATATTAGCACAGGACAGGCGAAGGGGAGGGGAGGAGCTGCATCAAACCAGTCTATCGACTGATGACTCAAACTACAACAAGATTTTCGTCCACTTGCTATCCTAGGAGATGAAAATGGTGTTGGAATCCAGGCAACAACTTCATTTAAAATTATTTTGCTTTGTATGAAGCTAGAATCGCCCCAATTCCTCAACGCGTTATAAGAAGTTTCTGAGTCGCCATCTTCTTCTGTACTCTAATTACAATAAATTACGATAAGAAACTAGAAGATTCTTTCTTTCTCGCGATGATAATACTGTACATCACTTCATAGAAATTATCATTATCATTATTATTGTTGTTATTATTTATTTATTTATTTATTTATTTATTTATTTATTTATTTATTTATTTATTTATTTATTTATTTATTTATTTATTTATTTATTTACAAGTGGCAAAGTCAGGACTCTCGGCCCTTTCTTACACTTAACCACATTCTTGAATTCAGGTTGGATTAAATAAATTAGATGATGGTTGTGATTGTGTTGATGATAGTGGAAAGGAGGTTTCATCATTCAATATGTAGTTAAAAACAGGAAATATGATAACTTATAGACTAAAAAGACAGTTCTGTACATAACTAGATTGCTGAGAGTAATGATGGTGATAGTATGGACGTAGTGCGTCGTATTACAATTATATCATTAATGTAGATACTTGTTTGTTTGATGCTTGTTGTTTAAAGGAGTCTAACATCTAGATCATCGGCCCATAAATACTTAAGTGTTACATCATTCATTCTGACATTCACACCTGCATTCACACAAGCTGGCTACGCAATTAGGAGAAAATCCTGGGAAGATCTTTTAAAAGAAGATAAATAGTACAGTTCGTAACTCTCAGTAGAAGATAATTCCATAGTCTCGCGCCAGACACAAGGAATGGGTATGGGTAAGACATGCGTATGAATTAATCTTATTTTCATATTGTGTGGAAGAAAGAACTGATGAATTTTGTGAAGATGGAGCGTAGCATATACTGATGTACAATATATAGGTATAGTGAGCAAGGAGTTGGATCGGGTGTAATGTTGATGAGTGGAGGAGAGGCAGCTAAGATCTGATTAAATATGCTACGGCGTTGCTTCGATCAAAAGTTAGGAAATTAGTGTACAGTGTGTAAATACCACATTTCCTCAATCGTTAACTAGCTGAGTGTTTTGTAATAGAAAGTGACATGCGTTGTAAACTTAGGCAAAATAAAACGGATTTAAGAGTTTATTTCATTCTACAGTTTCTGTATTTGTTCCTCAGTAGCATCAGCTAATACATCATAGTAGTTAAGTATGGGTAAGACAAGTGCATGAATTAATCTTATTTTCGTATTGTGTGGAAGAAAGAACTGGTGAATTTTGAGAGGATGGAGCGTAGCATAAACTGTCTTGCAAGTATCAATTTTCATTCTAATCTAAAGTTTCATTTAAATGAACCCAAGGCTTTAAGGTATTATTATTATTATTATTATTATTATTATTATTATTATTATTATTATTATTATTATTATTTACGAAAAACGTGATACAAACTAAAGATCGAAAATAAGAAAAAAGGCCTTCAAAGAACGGGATGGATTGTTTTATAAGAGCAACGCAGACTCTGGAGAAATGACCTTCGGTTGATGATCATAATAAGATCCATAAATGCATTATCACTATATGCGAACGTAATAGTTACCGGTACGTACGTTACAAGGGTCGAGAATGAAGTTCTACGTATGAACTGAGAAGTTTAAGAATGTCTCTAGACAAAAACATGAAGCACTTGCACCCATGTAACGTCGAATACTGTCCGGCTCCAAGGATAAATGGTTACCGTGCTGGCCTTTGGTCACAGGGGTCCCGGGTTCGATTCCTGGCAGGCTCGGGAATTTTAACCTTAATTGGTTAATTTCGGTGGCACGGGAGCTGGGTGTATGTGCCGTCTTCATCATCATTTCATCCTTATCACGACGCGCAAGTGGCCTAGGGGCGTCAAATCAAAAGACCTGCATGTGGCAATCCGAGCTTGTCCTCGGACACTCCCGGCACTAAAAGCCATACGCCATTTCATTTTCAACGTTCAATACTTTATTTGATACTACGTTAAAAGCATTTTTTACTCAAATAATATTAAGATGAACGTGTTATGCTCAGTTCAGGTCCCTCCTTTCTAACAATCGACGTCATCCATGAAAGAATCTATATCATTCAAGAATTAGTCGATAGATGAATTGACTCGCCTACATGGCATAGTGTAGTGATGTGGTGAGGAGCTAAGTAAATGTTATACATAAGCTGAAAAAAAGTTTCTGTTAGTATGGTTTTATACTGGTGTAAGTTGAGTGTAGTACGTAACAACTGTATCGTAAGTTCAACTTTCCACGTTATTTTGTTGAGCGTAAAGGTATGAAATTCGTCAGTGTGAGAAAAAATTAATTTACAAAATTGGTATTTTATTCATTGACTGGTTACATTACTGCATTTCCGGCTTACATATATTGTAATGGTTGAGCTATACCCGGCATTGTAGGGAAAGTACTTAGTGATGAAAAGTACAATGAACTGGTTCAATAAACAAATTGTTTCCATAGATTCATCGAGTTGATTGTGCTTTGGATATGTAAGAAGAAAGTTCCAAATATTTCAATGAAAGACCATTATTTTGAGAGGTCTCAGTGCCGTGTGCTTGGATTTCTATTAACGTATAGTTAACAGAATTTTATTCTAAATTTTTCAGTTCATTATTTCCGAACGTCTTATGTACACCAGCTACTTAATGCAAATTAAGAGCTAAAAATCAATGCTTGAGATGGAATGGAGAAGTTGAGCAAAACAGGGCACTAACAGCTAAATTTTGCAATGTCGCAAAAGATTAACTTCATAAGTACTGTACTCTTCGTAGCCTGGTGTATAGTACTGTTAATTCGTCTCTTCAGGTTAGATCTCAAAAATCTAATCGAAGTATTGGTAAAACTAATGAAGCCGAATCCAAACCAAATCGAAGATATCTTCCAGTCCTTTATTCCTTTACCTTGACATCTGTACCATAGAATGCATGTTAGCTGTAAAACAAAATAAACAAAGGTGAAGAAGAAGTGTGTCAAAAATGCAAAATATCGCAAAATAAACGATATCACAGAATAATAGTCTAATATAATAATATTCTGTTGAGAGTGTGCAGTGTTGTAATCAACTCCATTGTCATCCCGTGTTGAGCAAATTATTCCAGTTAGGAATAGTTCACACGGCAACACTACGATGTATTACAAGGCTTGCCTCTCTGAACTGTTCATGCTACGGAAACAAAGACACAGGTTCTGAAGCACTGAAGACTTCTGCAGTCCTCTACAAAGGGAATAAGAAGACATGAACACGATGTGGTAAGAACGTCAAGGTCATCCGCCTACGAAAAAATTAAGAGGAAGAAGAGATCTGAAACTCTTACTGGAATTTAACTTTCAGTCAAAAGAAATATTCTGTCCTAGATGCAGTGACATTTATAAAAGCCTTTCACAGACTGCAATAAACGTTTTACTAATTTCATAATTTCATGAGCATTGTCGTTTACTCGATATATTTTTTTATTATTATTATTTTGCTAGTGGCTTTACGTCTCACCGACACAGATAGGTCTTATGGCGACGGAGTGCTGACAGCAGGATTCGAACCCACTATCTCACGGATGCAAGCCTCTAACCGCACGGCCAACTCGCCCGGCCGTTCACTCGATAATGGTCAACAAATTATAAATTTGGCTTCGTTAAATTTATTTATGAAATTTCTGAATACAGTAGGTTACTATACGTTTGACTCCTGGTTGTCTGAGAACAATATGGGAACCCCTCTGACGCTTTGATAATAGGATTAGAGGATTTATTGTTAATTTTTTACGATTTGTTTTACATCGCACAGATACAGATAGGTCTTACGGCGACGATGGGATAGGAAAGGGCTAGGAGTGGGAAGGGAGCGACCGTAACCTTAATTGAGGTACAGCCTCGGCATTTGCCTGGTGTGAAAATGGGAAACCACGGAAAACTACCTTCAGGGCTGCCGAGGGTGAGGTTCGAACCCACTATCTTCCATACCGTGCAGACCTGCGCACTGAACTCTATGGAATTCCCGTTAAAGAAGCTCATCAGTGATCCTCGGTAGTCTCTGTCTCTTATGCGTGAGGCGGTAGAATATATCAGCGGTATTCACAACTTATAAGAGGCGGCTAAGTGGGGATTCCAGGGACAGGGGTGGCTCTTGGCCCGTGCTACCCGTGCTGCTCTACGAGTGCCGCTCTGATTGTGGTGCCGAATCCAAGGTTGGAAAAGGGTTATTTCCGAAAGGTACTTTTGTTCTTATCTGCATACCTATATATAAAATAACATGTCCTGACTGACTGACTGACTGACTGACTGACTGACTGACTGACTCATCATCGCCGAGCTAAAACTACTGGACATAAAGAAATGAAATATTGAGGATACATTTATATTACAATGAAGGTGCTCGCTAAGGGAGAATTTCCGGATATTCCTTTGCTATGGGGGTGAAAAGGGGGGTGAAATTTTAAAATGAGTATATATCAAAAACTTGACAGTTTAAAGACGTAAAAATTGGTATTTAAAATCTTATTTAAAAATAAGGAAACACGTATTTTCTTTGTTTTTCGAAAATCCTCTTGAGGGGTGTGAAAAAGGATGAAAAAAGGGATGAGTACCTTTTATGAGGATACATATATATCAAAAACTGAAGATGTTACAGTCTTGAAAATGGGTATATGAAATCTTCTTTAAAAATAAGGAAATACGTATTTTTTAAGATCTTCTTAAGAGGGGGTAAACAGGGGTCACAAAGGGGGTGATTTTCTTTAATGAGATTATCTAAGATATATCTCCAAAATGTTACATGTTACAGACGTGAAAGCTGGTATTTGGAAACTCCTCCAAAAATGTAAAGGAACACGCATAATTTGTTTTCTGAAAATCCACTTAAGGGGAAGTGTTAAAGGGGGTTAATTTTTAAAATGAGCAATCTGTATTAAATCTCAAAACTTAACATGTTACAGACGTTAAAATTGGATTTTAAATTTCTATTAAAAGTAAAGTAATACGTATTTTTTGTTTTGGGAAAACACAAGTGGGAATTAAAATTACTGAAAAAGGGTTGAATTATTTTTATTAGGATGCTGGTATCTCCAAAACTGAAGATATTACAGACGTGGAAATTGGTATTTGGAATCTCCTTTAAAAATAAACACGTATTTTTTGTTTTCGGAAAAAACACATGGGGGTGGGAGTAAAATGACTGAAAAAGCGGTTGAGTTATTTTTATTGGGATATTGGTATCTCCAAAACTGAAGATAATACAGACATTAAAATTGATTTTTGGAATCTCCTATAAAAATTAAGAAACACAATTTTTGTTTTCGGAAAATTCACTTAAGGGGGCTGTAAAAAGGACTGAAAAGTGAGTTGAGCTCTTTTTATGAGGATACTCTATATCTCAAAAACTGAGGATGTTACAGACATGAAAATTTGTATTTGGAATCTTCTTTAAAAACAAAGAAACACGTATTCTTTTGTTTTCGGAAAATCTACTTAAGGGGGGTGGCGTGAGTGAAAAGAACTGAAAAAAGTGCTGAATTATTTTTATGAGGATACTTTTATGTCAATTACTGAAGATGATACAGACATGAAAATTTGTATTTGGAATCTCCTCTTAAAAATGATACACGTATAATTAATGGGGAGGGGGCGATAAATGAAATGAAAAATGAGTTGAATTCTTTGTTTGAGGATACTTATATCTCAAAAACGAAGGATGATACGGACGAGACAATTGGTATTTGTAATCTCATTTAAAAATAAAGACACACGTATTTTGTGGCGGCGGAGCGGGGTGGAATCAATGGGGTGTAAAAGTAGTTGAATTATTTTTATGAAGGTACAAATAAGAAGTGGATCTAAAACAATACATCCCTAAGGAGGTTTTGTTTGCGGGGTGAGGAATGATGACAAAAATATGCATTTATATGAAACTATTTGAATTATAAAGTTAAAATTTCAAATGATATCCTAGGCGTTAAATAACACCAGGTTTGAAATTAATTTAACCGCTCAGAGAGTTAAATGGAGGTTAAGATACGAAAACAAATATATTCATTCCTTCCTCCAAAACGCTTTAACGTATGAAGACAAAATTCCAATTTCAAATCCTAAGCATGAAATAAGAAATAATTTTTAACGTTTCAACCCTAAAGTGTTAAATGAGGTTAGCTCCGTAAACGAAATTATTCATCCCTCCAAAACAGTTTGACGTACAAAGTTGTAATTTTACGAGAAGGGTGTTATTTTATGTCCTAGGTGTAAAATATCGTATACTTCAAAATAGTCCTCCCCTAAGAGGTTTAGATGGTGGTTGACCCTCAAAACACAATATCCATTCTTCTGAAACCCTTTCTGGCACTAACTTATTTTTTTATGAAGGTTGGTCTTTTATACTCTAATTGTTAATAAATATTTTTAAACAATCACCCCTTAAAAAGTATTCATTCCTCCATCACTGTTCGACGTACAATCAAAATTTCACAGGTTGGTCGCTTTTACATCCCAGATTTTAAAAAAGATAGGGTTTAAACATTCAAATTCTTCCTTATGGGGTTCAAATGAGTGGTAGATCAGAAAATAAATAATCATTCCTCCAAAAACGTTTGACGTAAGAACTGAGAGCGTATTTTACAGGCTTAGCTGACAGTGGGCTCTCCAAAATGTACAACTTTCAATAATAATTTTCAGTTTAAAGCCGTAGCGAAGCACGGGTATCTTTCTAGTTTTCAATAAAATAAGAACTTGTAACGTGTTTTGAACTTGGATAGAGCGCCCCTGCTACTGTATTACCGTATCGGTTGGGGCAACGGTGCTACAGCGTTGGCATTTGTACCTTCTTTTGTGCAGGCCTTTTCACTTGACGCCTATGAACGACCTTCGCGTTTGGGTGTGAGATGATTATGATGATGAGAATAATGAGGTAAGGAGAGGATGAAACCCAGTGTCGGGACATAGCCTACTCCTGTCGAATTAAAACACCAAGGCTTGACGTTCTATGCAACGGATAAATCACTATCATTCCATATGAACAGTACGGAGAGGTTTGGAGTTGAATCCAGACTTCTGACACGTAATCTAATGATTAGAAATATACCACCATCTCCCCTACCCTGCCAGCCATCATTCTGAGGGGGGGAAATGTTTTCCGCATACGGGACTCGAACCGGCTAACCATGGTGTCAGACCACATAGACCTGACGCCTTAAAAATCGCCAGCACACGTGCACTGTATGTATGTATGTATGTATGTGTGTGTGTATGTATGTATGTATGTATGTATGTAACTCGTTGTTCTGTCAGTCTGCATTTTCTTGTTCTGGTACACTTTCCATTCCTGGTTATCTTAAACCGGTTGCGGATGGTATTTACTGGAAAATACGGTGTATGATCAGTGGTAAGAACTTTATTCAAATTTGTCCGCTTATATCCACAATTTCTTATAGTATAATAATAATAATAATAATAATAATAATAATAATAATAATAATAATAATAATAACATAATCACAATCAAATCATCGTTGGATTAGATAAAATTCAATACAATTGCGTGAAGATGGTTAATTGTGTTTGAAGGAAAAGTACAGTACGTCTTGGCAACTGTTCCGTTTTAACTTTAGAAATGGGAGAGTTCCGACCGTTTGAAGAACGAAGGTAAAGGCAACTTGAAACGAACGAGTGTGGATCTACTGTACTCTAACTAATACGACCGAAAACTATGACTCT
This sequence comes from Anabrus simplex, assembly GCF_040414725.1. Classification (NCBI taxonomy): domain Eukaryota; kingdom Metazoa; phylum Arthropoda; class Insecta; order Orthoptera; family Tettigoniidae; genus Anabrus; species Anabrus simplex. The sequence continues at coordinate 283,370,529 of NC_090265.1, forward strand.
GATTTTGGTAAAACTGAAAATGGTTTCAAAATGTTGAACAACGATACCAATTTTATCGGCAAACATCAATGTTCAATAGCGAAAAGGTAGAATTTAGTTGTAAACTAGTAAATATCAAGGAATACGAGAAAGTTGTTCAATTAACATAATGTTGGCAATAATGATGATTGGTCTATTCTGATGATGACGTGATTGTAGTTAGATTATTATTATTATTATTATTATTATTATTATTATTATTATTATTATTATTATTATTATTACAAAAGTGAGAAAAATACAAAGATTTTTGGTACCAATCCAGTTTCATCTTCATAAACATTAGAAGTACTATATTTGTGGTTTTAGTTGTCTTGTAATAAGCATCGATGAGCATGGTTAATACGTTAATTGGATTCATTTTAACCATCTTCCCAATTACAACCTTCGCTTGTTAGAGAATAGACACATTACTAATCTTCGCAGACTGGATCATAATACAGGTGTCAGTTATACCTGTAAATAGTAAGAAATCAGAAACATCAGGCTTTTTGTCAAGAAGACGAGTGCTTACTGTATTATACAGTGATGAGTAACATTAGCAAACCAAGTATTTCTCCCAACTAAGCGCTGATGATTACGAGGAAATATGAGTCATTGTTCGCCTGAGCTTTAATGACTGCCGATAATATATTTAACATTGTTCATGATTGTGAAAGTATTTTCAGTGACACTTACTCATTCGTTGGCTATACGACCCTCTGAGAGCCTGGACTCCTTTAAAACAATTATTCATTCTTCTCTATCTGCTGCTCTCCGTCTTCAAGCTCGCACTTTCAACTCTCACATGTCTCCCTCCACATCTCAGTCTTGGTCATCCTACTTTTTTCCCTCCAACACCCCATTCAAATGCCTGGTGCCATTCATTCTTATTAAACGACAATAGCGAAAATGTAGAATTTTGTTGTAAACTAGTAAATACCAAGGAACATGAGAAAGCTGTTCAATTAACTGATGAAGCTACAAAATGTTGGCAATAATGATAATTATGTGCTATTAGCCAAGACCGGGTTTCACCCTCTCCCTGACTTCTTCTTATAATATCTTCCACCATGTATTCGTCTTTGTACAGAATTCGTAGCTCATTATTACTTATTCTCTAAATTCCATCCTCTACTACTGGTCCATCTCAATATCTTCCTTCCCTAGACGTTTACCACTATAATTTTCAGTTCTGTCATAGACCACATTTCACGTCCATACGTAACTATTCGCTTTGACATGGTCATATGTTTTAATTTTGACTCTCTTGCTCACTGCTCTGGATTGAAAACTATGACTTAGACTATAATAACATCTGTTGCCAGCAGCAATCCTTGCTTTAATTATTTATTTACTTCATTCTTCGAAGATATCAAGGACCCTAAATATTTGGAACAGTTAACTTTTTCGAAATACATATCACGTAAAGTCAGTGTCTGGCTTGTTTTCTTTCTTTTGTTAGTTGCTTTACGTCGCACCGACACAGATAGGTCTTATGGCGACGATGGGATAGGAAAGGCCTACGAGTTGGAAGAAAGCGGCCGTGGCCTTAATTAAGGTATAGCCCCAGCATTTGCCTGGTGTGAAAATGGGAAACCACGGAAAAACATCTTCAGGGCTGCCGACAGTGGGATTCGAACCCACTATCTCCCGGATGCAAGCTCACAGCCGCGCGCCCCTAACCGCACGGCCAACTCGCCCGGTGTGTCTGCCATGAAGCAGCATATTATTACCAGGCCTGACGTATGTGCCACTTCTTGTATTTTGTGGGATGATTTCCTAACGTCATCCACTCTCACCGACCGTCCAAGTATTACATCATTTGCATAAACCAGATATTACCTTGTTCCGTTCGAATATTGCTCCTCCTTCAGAGTGTATTTCTGTTTCTTGTGATCCTTTCCAATACTAGGTTAAAGATAACTGTTCACAATGCATTTTCTTGTTTTAGACCTCTTCTCATTTGCCTCAAATGCCTGCTTATAATTTGCTCATAATTTTCCAATGTTAGCCTCTTCTAGTTCACCAGTAAATTTGGGATGTCAAGTTTTTTTAAAGTTTTATATAAGTACGTTCTATCCACTGAGTAATATGTCTGCTCAAAGTCAATATATAACAAGTGCAAGTCAAGGTTCAGTAGATGAAACTTTCCACACACTAACTTAACCATAACATAGATACGTGGATGTTACTCTCCTAAAACCACATTGACAGTCCCCTAATATCTCTTCCAGTCGATCAAACAGCAGATTAGTGAATATTTTGTGATTGATATTCAACAGATAAATCCCTCTGCAGTTCTTACGTAGTAATATGCCTCCCTTTTTATGTATTAGATTATTTATGTATTTCAATCCTCTGGAACCCTCTTCGATGTCCATATCTTCTGGAAGAGTTTTCATATTTCTTCCCATAATTTCATATGTATGTATGTATGTTCAGTCCGTTAGCGATTCCGCTGGTGGGATCCTCAACAGCTCTGCCATCAGCTGTCATGGATGGCCTAAGCATCACTGAAGAGGCGTACTAGGGAAATGAGGAGTGAGGTAGTTTCCTGTTGCTTTCCTCACCGAGCCAGAGTTGTCATTACATATCAGTCTGCCAATCCCACTGAAATGCATACACCAACCGACCCTATGAGCAACATTTTCACACCATTCATAGCAGGGACTGACTATATAAGGATTGGCATTACTAGCATCGCTCATACCTCAGTCACTTTCATATTGTCAAAGCCAAGGATAAGACAGAGACAGATGTATGAAAGTAGAAAATTGCTCTAGCCTATACCAGAAGGCATAGTGCACTGTAAACACTAGGTCCTGCCAGCAAGGGCATATAATTTCATATAGCTCATTTAAATTAATTCTGTACTGATTACATCCTCTCTTGGAGTTTTTTTTAATGACAATCGATGCTTTCAGTAACATCATCTTTGGTTGTCCGACTCGTTGGCTGAACAGTCAGCGTACTGGCCTTCGGTTCACAGAGCCCCGGGTTCGATTCCCGGCCGGGTCGGGGATTTTAACCTTAATTGGTTAATTCCAATGGCACGGGGGCTGGGTGTATGTGTTGTCTTCATCATCATTTCATCCGCATCACGACGCGCAGGTCGCCTACGGGAGTCAAATAGAAAGACCTGCACCTGGCGAGCCGAACCCGTCCTGGGATATCCCGGCACTAAAAGCCATACGACATTTCATTTCATCTTTGGTTGAAGGGCACATTCTATATCTGGTCCTTGATAGATATTTTCTTCTTCCTCTATGAGTGCTACTATTCAGTTCCTTGAAATTTTTTTGCATCTTTCTCTGTTTTCAGTGATACTAGTTTCATCAAAATCGAAACGTACACTTTTGGTACCGGTAGTGCCCCTTGTAAAGTCATTCCTAGACTTGTTAACACATTTAGTCAAAATAGTGTATTTCGACGTAATGGAGACAACGTAATGTAATTAAGAGGATTCATTACAGAGACAATCATACTTTGCAGTTATCTATTGGACACATGCTGGGGATGAACTGTCAAGTAACAGCTCTGATCGCCCACCTAGGCCCGACGACGCCGAGAAACAGAACGGAGAGGTGAGGAGGGTAAAATTGCTCATATGGTGAATACGAGGCCCTACCTCCACTGCCTCCACTTACCCATAACGGACCAGTCGATCAAACAGTAGCTTAGTGAACATTTTGCAACAGAAATTTAACAGAGAAATCCCTATGTAGATTTTACATTATAATTTGCCTCCGTTTTTATGAATTGGACAGATTATAGATGTTTTTCAGTCTTCTGGTATCCTCTCCGATGTCCATACCTTCTGGATCAGTTCCCATATTTCTTATAGTTGCATACCTCTATTTTAATACTAACAATCAACATTTATAACCAACTTTCCTAATCCAAGTATTGGTATTGGTCTCCGATTCCGACAGTAGGCAATTGGGTGTACGAGGTAGCTTCTTTTCCGGCATCTCTTTTCCCGTCCTCTCGTAAGTGGTCACGAAGCTGTTTTCGTCGTAGTTGAAAATAAATCCGATAGAAAGCAAGGCTGGACTGTTAGGACATTTGAATTGTTCAGCGAAGCGATTGGTTGGCCAACTTCAGCAGTTTACAAAATGACGACGGCGCAAGGTATCGAATTATTTTTTTCCAATTATTCATCAGTACGAATAAACATCTACCACTCAAATGCCCGGTTTGTGTTGTTTCCGACCACTATGTGTATACATGATATGAGAAAAGAACTGAAATGACAGATAAGGCCTTTTGCAGATGATGTTAGGGCACTGTATAGAGCAATAAACGAGTTACTGAATTGTGAGCGACAGAAAACTGACTTCGACAATGTTGTAATATGGACAGTAATGGTCTGATGATAAACGGGATGGAAAGTCAGATTATAAATTTCACAAAGAGGGAAATCCTCTCAGTTTTAATTACTGTCACTCATGAGGAATACTGTAAATACCTAGGTGCTAATATAAGGAAATATATTCATTGGGGGTAATCACACAAACAGGATTATAAATAATAATAATGTTATTTGCTTTACATCCCACTAACTCCTTTTTAAGGTTTTCGAAAACGCCGAGGTGCCGGAATTTAGTCCCTCAGGAGTTCTTTTACGTGCTAGTAAATCTACCGACACGGGGCTGTCGTATTTGAACACCTTCAAATACCACCGGACTGAGCCAGGATCGAACCTGCCAAGTTGGGGTTAGAAGGCCAGCGCCTTAACCGTCTGAGCCACTCAGCCCGGCGGGATTATAAATAAAGGTTACGTATATCTTCATATGAAATTAAATGTCTTAGGGCTTTTAATGCCGGGAGTGCGCGAGGACATTTTCGGCTCGCCAGGTGCAGATATTTTGATTTGACTCCGTAGGCGACCTTCGCGTCGTGATGAGGATGAAATGATGATGAAGACAACACAAACACCCAGCACCCGTGCCAGTGGAATCAACCAATGATGATTTAAAAATTCCTGTCCGGAATCGAACCCGGGACCCCTGTGACAAAGGCCAGCAAGCTAATCATTTAAGCATGGAGCCGGACTCTTCACATGGTTATGAGGCTATTTATGGGTTGTAGTAACGATATAAAGAAGAGGGTGTATATGCAACTTTTAAGACCCAGTTAGACTATGGTTCTAGAGTATGAGACTCTCAACGGGATTACTTGATTCGAAAACTGGAAAAAATCCAAAAGAAAGCAGCACAATTTGATCTGTGCGATTTCGAACAAAGGAGTCAGGTTACAAAAATGTTGTAAACTTTGGGCTGGGAACACTTGGAGGTACGGAGACGAACTATTAGACTAAGCGGAATGCTCTGAGCAGTCTGTGGAGAGATGGCTTTCGAATGACATTAGTAGACAAATACGTTTGAATGGAGTTTCTAAAAGTAGGAAAGATCCTAATATGAAGATAAAATTGGAATTCAAGAAGACAAATTGGCGCAAACATTCATTTATAGGAAGAGGAATTAGGGACTGAAATAATTTCTTCTTCTTCTTCTTCTTTCTTAATATTTTTACCCTCCAGGGTTGGTTTTTCGCTCGGACTCAGCGAGGGATCCCACCTCTACCGCCTCAAGTGCAGTGTCCTGGAGCTTCAGACTCTGGGTCGGGGGATACAACTGGGGTGGATGACCAGTTGCTCGCCCAGGCGGCCTCACCTGCTATGCTGAACAGGGGCCTTGCGGGGGGATGGGAAGATTGGAAGAGATAGACAAGGAAGAGAGAAGAAAGCGGCCGTGGCCTTAAGGTAGGTACCATCCCGGCATTTGCCTGGAGGAGAAGTGGGAAACCACGGAAAACCACTTCCAGGATAGCTGAGGTGGGAATCGAACCCACCTCTACTCAGTTGACCTCCCGAGGCTGAGTGGACCCCGTTCCAGCCCTCGTACCACGTTTCAAATTTCGTGGCAGAGCCGGGAATCGAACCCGGGCCTCCGGGGGTGGTAGCTAATCACACTAACCACTACACCACAAACGCGGACCTGAAATTTTACCAAGGGAAATGTTTGATAAATCCAACTGCACTGAAATCACTTAGACAAGACCAGGGAAACAACTGACAGGGAATCTTTCACTTAGGCGACAGGCCTAAATGCAGATCAGTGATGATCAGTTGAATGATTGATTGACTGACTGACTGAACTGATATGGAACGAAACTATGACACCCTCAAAATCTATAGAAATTTGTAGCACCAATTGAAGTAATATTAAATTATTATTATTATTATTATTATTATTATTATTATTATTATTATTATTATTATTATTATTATTATTATTATTATTATTATTATTATTATTATTCCCTAAGGCGATTGAAAGAGAGCCGGTAGATTTGGAAGATGGTTCGAGTAGGTTTCTCTAAAATTCCATGAAATTTAAATATCTGACTTCCATGCAACTGTGTTGATTTTCCAGACTAATTCAGTGCGTTAAGTGCTCACTATCCGTCTACTAATGAAACGGTTGATTTAGAATTACAACGTCGGCAATTTTGAAATAGGTTTGTACGGTTGCCCATTTAAGGTTTAAAAATATGTTGAAATGGTGTATTGTTAAGTTCCAAAGACGATTCCAACCCATTCTTAGTCTCATTTAATATATCAGTAGGCAACAGGCATTACATTAAAAGAGGATATATCAATTTCACTCATTCTCTCCCTCTCTCTCTCTCTCTCTATCTCCTCTGGCTTCTGTCATAAGATAAACTTATGCCTTTTTTACGTCGCACCGACACAGATAGGTCTTATGGTGACGATGGGTTAGGAAAGGGCTAGGAGTGGGAAGGAAGTGGCCGTGGTCTTAATTAAGTTGCCTGCTGTGAAAATGAGAAATCCCGGATAAAGACAATCATGGCTGCCGACAGTGGGGTTCTAACCCACTATCTCCTAAATGTAAGCTCATAAGCTGCGCGACACTAATCGCACGGCCAACTCGCTCGGTCTGTAAGATGTGTTACTAGGGATATGGCTTCACTTAAGTCCCCTCTTTTAGATATTCTTACCTTTTTTAAGAGTTCTTGTGATGTCATTAGTGAAACAAAGGACAATCTTTCGTACAGAACTCGCTGAAAATAGTGCTGATTGGGGTTATGTTCTTGAACACTTTATGAAAATAACCTCATCTTTCTTATCGTTCAGTACTTCCCAGATTTATATTTAAAGGATTTTAACTAAATATTTAAAACAATACAAAAGATCTAGAAATGTTAGAACTAGGTTTTTCTGTTTTTACCACAATATTATTCCGTGGCTAAGCAAAGATACGTTTCGATAAGTTACCTAAGGAATATTTATCACAAACTCTTCACTGCAGTGATATAAAAGGCCTTTCCGCAGTTCATCTTACTTATTTATGGGGTCACTGGAGCCACCCTCGCTCATTTTGGGCTTTGATAGGAGGCTTAAAGCCCTGCACGAAGTCACGTGAATTTTCTGGTGAAAATTGCAATCCAAGATCGACCTAAATTAGAACCTCGGCCGACCGGGTGGAAATTGATAAGTCAATCCCTGCGCACCTCTCACCGCCACCCCCCATCCCCATTGAATTTTTCGAAGAAAGATACGATTATGAGAATTATTTTATCGATTAACGAATGCTGTTTTTAGAAATGTTAACCCACTGTGATTTCAATTTCAGAGCTGACCTTCCCATAAGTGCAAAATGTATATATTCCTGTCTTCAACGAAAATCTTTGATCAAATTACATCTAACCTTTTATTATGAAGTTTTCTTTCCAAATTGTGCATACAGGAACCGAAGAACGAGATCTGATGGGCAGTAGCAGTCATGTTATCCAGAAGCCCGGCCAACATCCATTCACCTGGCGACACTCTTGAGCTAACAGCTGCCTCTATACATCAGCCACCTGTTTTCGAATGTTTTAACTGTCACTGGGTAACGATAAGATATTAATTCAGGGCAAACAGGAAAATAGCTCAAACTCCTTCCCCAAAAAGGAAGACGAAAAAGTTGTGTTACTTGTTGATTCTGTTTTTTAAATTCCTTCCCGTCTCAGGAACAGAGGAGCTTCTAAAATAATTGGCTAATCTATTAGATTACATGTGATTGTACAATCCATCAGTGAATGTTCACTGACAAGTATTATAGTACGAGACAGCATAGAGCTCGTATTTCAAGTGAGTTTCCTGTATTTGTCCCTGTCATCAAGGAAGAAATTCCTGTGATCACTTCATCGGATAGTTCGTTGATCGTTTCTTTGTTGAGGTAGCGACAGGAAGGGATTTATTTGTTTAAACACGGCGTTAGTCTTTACATGCAATGGGTTCGTGAACTGCTGATCAGAAGTCACCAATCGAAGTGCAGACAGTAAATAAAATTGCCTCCTCAGGTCAAAATGAATTAATACATGAGCTATGGTACGTAATTTACCTCCTCTTTAGCAAACGTGCTTCTTTTAAAAATTATGCCACTGCAACTGCATTTACCTTCCTATTTTCAGACTTATGATTGTCCGTAACATAGGCTTACATGCATAATTCACACAAATTACTGGTATGGTTAAACATGTGATTAAATGTTGTTAGAAGATTTGTCAGCTATTTCTTTTGTTCAGGCTTCTACGTCACACATACGAGTAGCTCCCTATTTGTTTAAAATCTTCAATAAAAAGATAGATGTTTGGATGGTTGGCGTTGAAAGGACTGTTCAGTTTTCCGTGGAATGATTCGCAGTTGTTGTTGTGCGTCTAAGAAGAAGCAATTTACGTAAATCTCTAATAAACATGCGCCAATTTATGTACTTGTGAAAACTGCCTCCCCATTGTACGATGAAACTCTCTGTAGGTGGGGGCCGGATTATACATTCACGGTATCCTCTGTCAGCCTTAAAAGGCGACTGAAAGGGAGCCCAGGGTCTCTCTACTAGCAAGCCTGGCTTGGCGACAACGACGCCCCTCGCTGAGTATGACATTGTTTTCACTTACTTTACCAAGTCTCCTCACTTTCCTATCTGATTTCCTTGATCAACTCTTGTTCTTTCATCATCATCATCTGTTTACCCTCCAGGTTCGGTTTTTCCCTCGGACTTAGCGAGGGATCCCACCTCTACCGCCTCAAGGGCAGTGTCCTGGAGCTTCAGACTCTTGGTCGGGGGATACAACTGGGGAGTATGACCAGTACCTCGCCCAGGCGGCCTCACCTGCTATGCTGAACAGGGGCCTTGTGGAGGGATGGGAAGATTGGAAGGGATAGGCAAGGAAGAGGGAAGGAAGCGGCCGTGGCCTTAAGTTAGGTACCATCCCGGCATTCGCCTGGAGGAGAAGTGGGAAACCACGGAAAACCACTTCCAGGATGGCTGAGGTGGGAATCGAACCCACCTCTACTCAGTTGACCTCCCGAGGCTGAGTGGACCCCGTTCCAGCCCTCGTACCACTTTTCAAATTTCGTGGCAGAGCCGGGAATCGAACCCGGGCCTCCGGGGGTGGCAGCTAATCACGCTAACCACTACACCACAGAGGCGGACCTCTTGTTCTTTACCGACCGCTATTAGGATTGCGAGGCCTAGTGAGCATTTCATTTTCATATGACAAGGCGATGATTGTCCAGTTGTACTTCCTCTCAAAGCAATGACCACCACCTACACTCTACGAAGAAAATGATTCTAAAGGACTATACAGCAACCAGGAGCAAATAAAGAGTCTGAATAGGATTGATTTAAAGTAGCTAGACTGTAACTATCGTCGCCATAAGACATATCTGTGAAACGTAAAGCCACTAGCAAAAAAAAAAAAAAAGACTGTAACTATAATACGATATTTGTAAGAAAGAACATGAAAGCAAGCAGCCGAGCTGTTCTGCCAAAACTGTTATTGCTTTCATTCGCTGGTTGACAACGTCAACATAACTCAGTACTTCTCCTTTTTTCGTGGCCTATCTCCTCATTCATTTGGTTGGCAAGTTATGTGGATTTGGCCGAGTTTTACGACTAAATGCCCTTCCTAACTACAACCCTAAGTGGAGGGATATATTCACTATTGCGTGTGTAGTCTTCGTCATGTGCGGTGTTTTAGATATTCTTGTTGTTAAGTAAAACGCATTGCTATTCGACTGGTCAGTACTCCAACATGTACAGAAATATGATATATTTATTGAGTGGTTAGTTCAGTATTAAATATAGCAGCATACACGTCTTATTAAGTACTAAGAAGGACTACGTAGACCGAAAATGTAAGTTCTGAGGTACCGCCAGTAAATTATGTTTGAGGTGTCAGCTTGCATTTGGGAGAAAGTACTGTAGGTTCGAACCTCACTGTGCCGGGCTGAGTGGCTCAGACGGTTAAGGCGCTGGCCTTCTAACCCCAACTTGGCAGGTTCGAACTTGGCTCAGTCCGGTGGTATTTGAAGGTGCTCAAATACGACAGCCTCGTGTCGGTAGATTTACTGGCACGTAAAAGAACTCCTGCGGGACTAAATTCCGGCCCCTCGGCGTCTCCGAAGACCGTAAAAGTAGTTAATGGGACGTAAAGCAAATAACATTATTATTATTATTATTATTATTATTATTATTATTATTATTATTATTATTATTATTATTATTATTATTAATAATAACACCACTGTCGGCAGTCCTGAGGATGGTTTTCCGTTTTTCCCATTTTCACGCCAGGAAAATGGTCGTTTCCTTCCCACTCCTATCCCTTTCCCATCCCATCGTCGTCATAAGGCCTATCTGTGTCGGTGAGACGTAAAACAAATTGTAAAAATATTGATTGCTTCGAGCCGCGTGTGTTTTAAACTATGAATGATTATCGCCATTCTGAGACGTAACCGGATATTCAGCATGTCTACCTGTCGACCGATATGATGAGTTCATCCTAAAGTCTATCTAAATCGTGGTTGCATGCTGTAGATTATTTGTCCACTGGTGTATTTGTTTAGAGGATCAACCTGACTGGTTACGCAAGGTAAATGAAATGGCGTATGGCTTTTAGTGCCGGGAGTGTCCGAGGACATGTTCGGCTCGCCAGGTGCAAGTCTTTTGATTTAACGCCCGTAGGCAACCTGCACTTTGTAATGAGGATGAAATTATGATGAAGACGACACATACACCCAGCTCCTGTGCCAGCGACCAATGATGGTTAAAATTCCCGACCCTCCCGGGAATCGAACCCGGGACCCCTGTGACCAAAGGCCAGCACGCTAACCATTTAGCCATGGAGCCGGACGTTATGCAAGGTGTAACAAAAGTACAGAACAAAATTTCATGAATGGTTTATTTATGGGTAGAGAATAAAAATATGTTATATCAACTGGCGAGGAAATTTCTAGTTCCTGAATTATCTGACTTTCAAGCATGATCTTAGATTATTCAAAATATGGTTATTTTCTGGAATTATGATACACTTTGTTACCATTTTTAAAATTCAATATTCAAAATCTCTACCCACCGTCTGTATACAGTTCGTCGCCTCGTCGGCTTCTGAAAAAGCTCCGACATTTCTCACGGAATTCTTTCCCCCTGTGGGTGGGAGCGGTAGAATAACACCCACGGTATCCCCTGCCTGTCATAAGAAGCGACTAAAAGTAGCCCCAGGGACTCTTAACTTGGAAGCATGGGTTGATGACCAAGGAGACCTTAGCAGAGTTGGCATTGTTTCAGCTTATTTGTGCCAGGCTCCTCACTTCCATCTATCCTATCCGACATCCCTCGGTCAACTATTGTTCTTATCCGATCCAGACGGCATTAGGTGTCGAGGCCTAGAGAGTCTTTCATTTTCACCCCATTCGTGGCCCTTGTCTTTCTTTCGCTGATAACTTTCATTTTTCGAAGTGTCGGACCCCTTTCATTCGTTTCCCTCTGATTAGTCTAAATAGAGGACGGTTGCCTACTTGTAGTTCCTCTTAAATCAATAATCACTACCACCATCATTGAGCTCTTACTGTCTGACAGGCATCACAGTCCACTTCCAGAGGGCTGTCCTAGCCTCGTTCAGTTCAACCAGGATAGATACACATTTTTGCATATCACAGTCTCGGGTTCAATTCCAGTCAATTTACTTGGAAGTGAGCTGTTTCTGTTTCTGTTGAGATGTTGAAGACCATTAGGCTGCCCTTCTGTAATAAATATAATAATAATAATAATAATAATAATAATAATAAACCAACTTCTCACTAGCTGTGAGTCCCTGGGAGATGACATAAAAGAGAGAGTATGTGTTGACGTAGTAACAATAATAACACCACTACTGTCACTGTCTACACTTATATAGGCATTTTCATTCAACAAAAATACAATAACATTTAAAATATATACATAATAATTTACAATCGATCTGCGAAGCTGTATAAATGTGGTAGTACTGATCTACGATAGGTCACTACATCAATAAACTGGCTCTCTGGACTTGTAACTCGTTCACTGAATAAAATACACAGCAGTGTAAGTATACGCAACAGCAGCAACACACTGTCTATTAACACATCACTCTACCAAACCACGACTGATCTGCCGCAGCAGTATCAACAATACAGCTCCACAACCCTCCTTCAAAACTAGCTCACCAACTAACTCACTCCACTCTGGCTATGATTCTAGATAATTCTGCTTTCTTGTAACATAGTATTACTACAAGATACCCGGAAGATTCTATAACACCGAGAATTCCTTGGTGAGTACCTGTTCTAGAATTGTCTTAAAACATGTTTGGTTTGCATCCGGGAGATAGTGGGTTCGAACTTCACTGTCGGCAGCCCTGAAGATGGTTTTCCGTGGTTTCCCATTTTCATACTAGGCAAACGCTGTACCTTAATTAAGGCTACGACCACTTCCTTCCCATTCCTAGGCTTTTCCTATCCCATCGTCACCATAAGGCCTATCTGTGTCGGTGTGACGTAAAAAAATGTCAAAAAAAGAAACATGTTTGTCACTGTGGCACATAACCTAAATGCTTGTATATCTGGTTTTTTTTTTTTTTTTTGCTAGTTGTTTTAAGTCGCACCGACAGATAGGTCTTACGGCGACAGGAAAGGTCTAGGAGTGGGAAGGAAGCGGCCGTGGCCTTAATTAAGGTACAGCCCCAGCATTTGCCTGGTGTGAAAATGGGAAACCACGGAAAACCATTTTCAGGGCTGCCGACAGTGGGATTCGAACCTACCATCTCCCGAATACTGGATACTAGCCGCACTTAAGCGACTGCAGCTATCGAGCTCGGTGCTCGTATATCTACAAACATCTAGAATATTATACATGTCATTGGAATACCAAGATGCCAGAGCTCACTTACATTAACACACACACACACACGACTGGAGGTTTCCTGAACAACCTGGGAAACATGAAGGGTTAGGTCTATATACAGTCATAAACATAATGTAACCTTAATCTGACTTCCCTGGAGTTGATATATAACTAGAAGTTTCCTGAATGACTGAATATATCAAGGATTGTGGAAAACATAGCCTAACCTATAATGTATGAGCTAAATACACATGATTAAACCTAAATGCATAACCCAGCCTATAATAGCAAAGCATAGTCATCTCCGTAATGGCCATGAAGGCCCTTGGAGGGGTGGAAGGTAAAGGCTTCCACTATCAGTAACCTCGGCACTTGATGGGGTAGAGTGGTTAGCTCTTCGCCCGGCCGCCTTTGCCCGGTAAATTAACTTGATAATTATTTTTGGTGCAGGCTGAGTGAACCTCAGGGCCATGCCTAGCTTATAATACTGTACATGAAAAAAAAAATTCTGTTATACACATAACCTAAATTTGTGTCAGTGTGTAGATGTAACTGAAGAGTATATTCATGATATCGTCGGTCTCTAACTTCAAAAACCGCTTTCTCTCTCACTAGCAAGCCTCTCGTGGTGTAACGGTACCTCAAGGCCCTGGGTTCGAATCCCGGTCAATTGAGGTATTTTAATTTTGGACTGAGGACTGTAAGGGGAACCACTGACGAGCTGTCTGATACGATACGCAAATAACCCAGTCAAGAAAACCAAGCAATATAACTGAGAATAGTATCATGCTGACCACGTGGCACTCCAGTATTTGCAGGCCAACAGTCCTCTCGGCAAACCAAGGTCTTAATGGCCTGTTTCGCTATAGGTTTGTTTTCTTTTGTTTTTTTCTTTTGTTAAAGTGAAATTGTAGCAGTTACTGTTGAATTTTGAGGCTATATTATGTAATGATAATAATAATTTCATGTGGCTATTAGTATCTTGGTCCGCCTCTGTGGTGTAGTGGTTAGTGTGATTAGCTGCCACCCCCGGAGGCCAGGGTTCGATTCCCGGCTCTGCCACTGAATTTAAAAAGTGGTACGAGGGCTGGAACGGGGTCCACTTAGACTCGGGAGGTCAACTGAGTAGAGGTGGGTTCGATTCCCACCTCATCCATCCTCGAAGTGGTTTTCCGTGGTTTCCCACTTCTCCAGACAAATGCCGGGATGGTACCAAGCTTAAGGCCACGGCCGCTTCCTTCCCTCTTCCTTGTCTATCCCTTCCCATCGTCCCATCCCCCGACACGGCCCCTGTTCAGCATAGCAGGTGAGGCCGCCTGGGCGAGATACTGGTAATTTTCCTCAGTTGTATTCCACGACCCATAGTCTCATACTCCAGGACACTGCCCTTGAGGCGGTAGATGTGGGATCCCTCGCTAAGTCCGAGGGAAAAACCAACCCTGGAGAGTAAACAGATTAAGTATTGTTATCCTGGTGCAGCCGTTGTAAGGCAGATCCTCCGATGAGGGTGGACGGCGTCTGCAATGTACTACTTGTAACACGGTGTGGCTCCGAAAACGGTAAAAGTAGTTAGTGGGACACAAAACCAGCCCGCACCCCCCCCCCCCATTTTTTGAGAACATATTACATTGTTATTCGCATTTTTCCTACCTGACACTAGGAATTATTAGGAAAAAATGTGTACAAGCCCTGTTATCTTATCAGCTAATTCTTTCCTTCATTTTCTTTAATTAATTAACAAAATTTTAGCAGGAATACGCACAAAATGTGGTTCGTCGCGGCTAACCAATTTGTATAGCGCCACAGCAAGTAGTGGAGACTTTGCACGTGCTGTGAGGAAGGGTAGCAGGGGTATATATATATATATATATATATATATATACTAGCAAGATACCCGTGCTTCGCTACGGTATTATACTGAAATTTATAATTGAATGCTTATCGTTTTATAAATAACCCACCGATATTCGCAATCTGACTCGTTTTCTGAGAGATTCCGCCAACGTTCCTTCCATTTATCAATCTTTTCTCCAGCAATCGATTTCGTACTTCCCGGGATAGGTCCAGGTATTCCACCCGGTCAGTTGGGTCCCTAAATCTTTGCCATCTTTTCCTATAAGCATTTTTAATGTAGATCAAATCCTTGAGGAGATCCGGCGTGGTGTCGTCTTGGGTGCCTTGGCGGTACTGAACCTCTACTTGGCGGTAAATTACATCTGCTGCCGTTGTCATTGATGTTAGTATGACCAGCACCATTGTCGCCCTTAGGCAAGTGCGCAGGACTTCTGGCGATACGAATGACAGACTTCCGTGCATTATTGACCTTATTACAGAGGTGAACAATTGCATGGTCAATCATATATCTATCGTTTATTTCAAATATGTTTAAATTTTTGTTTATATGCCAGAAGAATCTACTGTAATCTAAGAAGGTTCTCCAAAGGAAAAGATGGCTCTTGAAAACGAACCCAGGAGAGATTAAAAATGATCGGTTTATGATCAGAATAAGTACATTGAAAATCCACAGCCTGTTTCCAGTCATTCAACCGGGTCAGGAATGGAATGAATAAGCCCTCCCAAAGCCTGTCGCACTCCACTGGGGCAATGATTAAATGAATGACAAATGAAATGAAATGATATTGGAGAGTGTTGCTGGAATGAATGATGATGGGGAAAACCGGAGTACCCGGAGAAAAACCTGTCCCGCCTCCGCATTGTCCAGCACAAATCTCACGTGGAGTGACCGGGATTTGAACCACGAAACCCAGCGGTGAGAAGCCAGCGCGCTGCCGCCTGAGCCACGGAGGCTCCTTATAAGTACATTAGGAACAGTAAAATCAATTGGTCTCGCCTCTGTTTTCACTCCACCGCGGTTAAGTTGATTTACCTCCCCCCCACCAAAAAAAAGAAAGAAAACGTGTTCCTTCATGTTTAAAGGAGATTTCAAATACCAATGTTCACGTGTGTTACATTCAGTTTTGAGATATAAGTATTCCCATAAAAGTAATTCACTTTTTTCACTTACTTTCACACTCCCCGCCCCTTTAAGTGAATTTTCCGGCAAAAAATACTTGTTTCTTTAATAGTAAAGGATCTTCTAAATACCGATTATCTTCAGTTTTTGAGATATGTGTCCTCATGAAACGAATTCAACTCCTCTTCACACTCGCCCCCCACAATGATTCTCCGCCCCCCCCCCCCCAAAGCGTCGTTTTATTTTTAAAGAAGATCTAAATACCAATTTTCACGTCTGTAACAACTTTAGTTTTTATTAGATGTAAGTATCCTCATACAATTAATTCAATAAATTTTTCAATTTTTCACCCCCCCCCCCCCCCAACCTTCATTAGATTTTCCGAGAATACCTGTTTCTTTACTTTAACAGGAGATTCCAAATACCAATTTTTACGTCTGCAACATTTTACATTTCTGAGATATACTGTAGATATAGTCTTTCTAAAAATTCACCCCAATTTGTCACTCCTGTTTAACCCCCATTAATTAGATTTTCCAGAAACAAAAAAATAAATGTTATATTCCATATACTAACTGTCTGGTCTGTAATATCTTCAGTTTCTGAGATATAAGTATCCTCATTAAATACATTCAACCACTTATTCACACTTTTCACCCCTCCTATTGGGATTTTCCGAAAACAAAAAAATATGTGTTCTTTTATTTTTAAAGGAGGTTCTAAATATCCATTTTTACATCTGCAAACTTTTGAAGTTTTGAGATATAGATACACTCATTTTTAAAATACACCCCCCTTTCACCCCCCCCCCACCCCCCACTATTTGGATTTTCTAAAAACAAAAAATACATGTTTCTTTATTTATAAAGGAGATCTTAAATACCGATTTTCAGGTCTGTAATATCTTCAGTTTCTGAGAAATAAGGATCCTTATTAAAGGCATTAAACTGTTTTTCACCCTCCTATTGGGATTTTCCAAAAACAAAAAAATACTTGTTTCTTTATTTTGAAAGTAGATTCTAAGTACCAATTTTTACATCTGTAAACTTTGAAAGTTTTGAGATATAGATACACTCATTTTAAAAATTCATCCCCCTTTCAACCCTCCACTATTTGGATTTTCCAAAAACAAAAAGTACATGTTTCTTTATTTTTAAAGGAGATCCCAAATACCTTTTTTCAGGACTGTAATATCTTCAGTTTCTGAGATATAAGTATCCTCATTAAAGGCATTCGACCCCTTTTCACCCCTCCTATTAGGATTTTCCGAAAACAAAAAAATACATGTTTATTTATTTTTAAAGGAGATTCTAAATACCAATTTTTACATCTGTAAACTTTTAAAGTTTTAAGATGTAGACACACTCATTTTAAAAATTCACCCCCCTTTTCACCCCGCATTATTTAGATTTTCCAAAAACAAAAAATACCTGTTTCTTTATTTTTAAAAGTAGATCCCAAATACCAATTTTTAGGTCTGTAATGTCTTCAGGTTCTGAAATATAAGTAGCCTCATTAAAGGCATTCAACCCATTTTCACCCTTTTCCACCCTTCCTATTGGGATTTTCCGAAAACAAAAAATTACGTGTTTATTTTTAAAGGAGATTCTAAATACTAATTTTTACATCTATGAACTTTAAAAGTTTTGAGATATTGATACACTCATTTTAATAATTCACCCCCCTTTTCCCCCTCCCATTAATTGGATTTTCCAAAAACAAAAAATACGTCTTTCTTTATTTTTAAAAGAGATCAAGTGTACCAATTTTCAGGTCTGTAATATCTTCAGTTTCTGAGATATAAGTACCGGTATCCTGATTAAAGGCATTCAACCGCTTTTTCACCGTTTTTCACCCCTCCTATTGGGATTTTCTGAAAACAAAAAAATACGTGTTTCCTTATTTTTAAATATGAATCTAAATACCAATTTTTACATCTGTAAACTTTTAAAGTTTTGAGATATAGATACACTAATTTTAAAATTTCAACCCCCTTTTCACCCCCTTAACGACGGAATATCCAAAAATCCTCTCTTAGCGAGCACCTACATCTTAATATGAATGTATCCACAAAATTTCATTTCTTTATGCCCAGTAGTTTTGGCTCGGCGATGATGAATCAGTCAGTCAGTCAGTCAGGACAAGTTATTTTATATATATAGACTAGCAAGATACCCGTGCTTCGCTACGGTATTATACTGAAATTTATAATTGAATGCTTATTGTTTTAGATATATAATCCGCCGAAATTCGCGAACTGACTCGTTTTCTGCGAGAATCCACCAAAATTCCCGATCTGACTGGTTTTCTATTATTTCACGGCACGTTTCCTCCCATTTTTCAATCTTCCTTTCCAGCAATCGATTTCGTACTTCCCGGGCAAGGCTCAGGTATTCCTCCCGGTCAGTTGGGTCCGTAAATCTTTGCCATCTTTTCCTATACTCATTTTTAATATGGATAAAATCCTTCAGGAGATCCGGCGTGGTGTCATATTGGGTGCCTAGAAGGCACTGAACCCGCGGCCGGACTGCATTCTTAATCATTAGACGTCCAGGAGCCGTTTCCAACGCGGTCCGCACATTTGATGACGGTCCGGAACATTATTATTATTATTATTATTATTATTATTATTAATATTATTACTATTATGTGTTGCTGGAATGGCTGATGACAGGGAAAACTGGTGTATCCGGAGAAAAACCTGTCCCGCCTCCGTTTTTTCCAGCACGAATGTCACATGAAGTGACCGGGATTTGAACCACGGAACCCAGCTGTGAGAGGCCGGCGCGCTGCCGCGTGAGCAACGGAGGATACTTATAAGTACATTAAGAACAGTAAAATCAATTGGTCTCACCTCCTTCTACACCCCACCGCCGTTAAGTTTATTTACCGACCCCCCCCCCCCCCACCAAATTAAAAGAATGCTTGTTTCTTTATGTTTAAGGGAGATTCGAAACACCAATGTTCACTTCTTTTGCCTTCAGTTTTGAGATATAAGTATCCCCATAAAATTAATTTATTTTTTTCACTTCATTTCACACTACTCCCCCCCACCCCCCAAGTGAATTTTCCCGCAAAAAATACTTGTTTCTTTAATAGTAAAAGATCTTCTAAATACCAATTATCACGACTCTAACTTCTTCAGTTTTTGATTTATGTGTCCCCCTGAAAGGAATTCAACTCCTTTACACTCCCACCCTCCAAGATGGTTTCCCCACCGAAACGCGTTTATCTTTGTTTTTAAAGGAGATCTAAATACGAATTTTCACGTCTGTAACAACTTTAGTTTTTATTAGATGTATGTATTCTCATACAATTAAGTCAATTAAATTTTCAATTCTTTCACCCCCCCCCCCCCCCCCGCCATTGGATTTTCCGAGAATACGTCTTTCTTTACTTTTAAAGCAGATTGCAAATATCAAATTTCACGTCTGTAACATCTTCATTCTTGAGATATCAGTAGCCTAATTAGCCATTTTCAGTCACTTTTACCCACCCCTCACCACCCAAGTGGTATTTCCGAAAACTAAAAATACACGATTCGTTATGTATAATAGAGATAAAAAAATACCATTTTTCACTTCTGTAACATGTTAAGTTTTTTTCGATATACTGTAAAAATTCTCATTTTAAAATTTCACCCCTTTTGAGTTCCCCTTAAGAGGAGTTTCCAAAAACAAATCACCTATGTTTCTTTACAATTTACAGGAGATTCCAAACACCCACGTTTTACGTCTTTAACATTTTACGTTTCCAAGATATTCTGTAGATATAGCCTTTCAAAAAATTCACCCCAATTTGTCACTCCTATTTAACCGCCATTAATTGGATTTTCCAAAAACTAAAAAATACGTGTTTCTTTATTTTTAAAGGAGGTCCTATATACAAATTATCAGTTCTGTAATATCTTCAGGTTCTGAAATATAAGTATCCTCATTAAAGGCATTCAACCCATTTTTCACCCTTTTACACCCCTCCTATTGGGATTTACAGGAAACAAAAAAATACGTGTTCCTTTATTTTTAGAGGAGATTCTAACTACCAATTTTACATCTGTAAATTTTAAAGTTTTAAGATGTAGACACACTCATTTTAAAAAATTCACCCCCCTTTTCACCCCCCAATATTTGAATTTTCCAAAAACGAAAAAATACGTGTTTCTTTACTTTTAAAGTAGATCCCAAATACCAATTTTCAGGTCTGTAATATCTTCAGGTTCTGAAATATAAGTAGCCTCATTAAAGGCATTCAACCCATAATTCACCCTTTTACACCCTTCCTATTGGGATTTTCCGAAAACAAAAGAATACGTGTTTCTTTATTTTTAAAGGAGATTCTAAATACCAATTTTTATATCAATACACTTTAAAAGTTTTGAGATATAGATACACTAATTTAAGAAATAACCCCCTTTTCACCCCCCCCATTAATTGGATTTTCCAAAAACAAATAAATACGTGTTTCTTTATTTTTAAAAGAGATCCCAAACACCAATTTTCAGGTCTGTAATATCTTCAGGTTCTGAGATATAAGTAGCCTCATTAAAGGCATTCAACCCCTTTTTCACCCGTTTCACGATTCCTATTGCGATTTTCCGAAAGCGAAAAAATGCGTGTTTCTTTATTTTTAATGAAGATTCTAAATACCAATTTTTACATCTGCAAACTTTAAAAGTTTGGAGATATAGATTCACTCATTTTTAAAATTCACCCCCTTCTCACCCTCCCATTAAATGGATTTTCCAAAAACAAAAAAATACGTATTTCTTTATTTTTAAAAGAGATCAAAAGTACCAATTTTCAGGTCTGTAATATCTTCAGTTTCTGAGATATAAGCACCGGTATCCTGATTAGGCATTCAACCCCTTTTTCACCCTTTTTCACCCCTCCTATTGGGATTGTCTGAAAACAAAAAAATACGTGTTTCCTTATTTTTTAAGAAGATTCTAAATACCAATTTTCACATCTGTAAACTTTTAAAGTTTTGGGATATAAACACACTCATTTTAATATTTCACCCCCCTTTTCACCCCCTTAGCGACGGAATATCCAAAAATCCTCTCTTAGCGAGCACTTACATCTTAATATGAATATATCCCCAAAATTTCATTTCTTTATGTCCAGTAGTTTTGGCTCGGCGATGATGAATCAGTCAGTCAGTCAGGACAAGCTACTTTATATATATAGATATGCCAAGGTCATGGACACAGGTATGATTCATCAGCTTACCGCGCGCATTCGTCAGTCTGGCATTCTCTTCAGTGTCTGTTAGTTTCGTAGTGTGTAGTCAAATGCTAAATCATTTTAATTGTATAATCACTCCGTACTTCTATTTAATTGTAATGAATGCTTAATATTGTTCCTTTGGTGAAAGTTTTATTGTGTACTAGCAAGATACCCGTGCTTCGCTACGGTATTATACTGAAATTTATAATTGAATGCTTATTGTTTTAGATATATAATCCGCCGAAATTCGCGAACTGACTCGTTTTCTGCGAGAATCCACCAAAATTCCCGATCTGACTGGTTTTCTATTATTTCACGGCACGTTTCCTCCCATTTTTCAATCTTCCTTTCCAGCAATCGATTTCGTACTTCCCGGGCAAGGCTCAGGTATTCCTCCCGGTCAGTTGGGTCCGTAAATCTTTGCCATCTTTTCCTATACTCATTTTTAATATGGATAAAATCCTTCAGGAGATCCGGCGTGGTGTCATATTGGGTGCCTAGAAGGCACTGAACCCGCGGCCGGACTGCATTCTTAATCATTAGACGTCCAGGAGCCGTTTCCAACGCGGTCCGCACATTTGATGACGGTCCGGAACATTATTATTATTATTATTATTATTATTATTATTATTATTATTACTATTATGTGTTGCTGGAATGGCTGATGACAGGGAAAACTGGTGTATCCGGAGAAAAACCTGTCCCGCCTCCGTTTTTTCCAGCACGAATGTCACATGAAGTGACCGGGATTTGAACCACGGAACCCAGCTGTGAGAGGCCGGCGCGCTGCCGCGTGAGCAACGGAGGATACTTATAAGTACATTAAGAACAGTAAAATCAATTGGTCTCACCTCCTTCTACACCCCACCGCCGTTAAGTTTATTTACCGACACCCCCCCCCCCCCACCAAATTAAAAGAATGCTTGTTCCTTTATGTTTAAGGGAGATTCCAAACACCAATGTTCACTTCTTTTGCCTTCAGTTTTGAGATATAAGTATCCCCATAAAATTAATTTATTTTTTTCACTTCATTTCACACTACTCCCCCCCCACCCCCCAAGTGAATTTTCCCGCAAAAAATACTTGTTTCTTTAATAGTAAAAGATCTTCTAAATACCAATTATCACGACTCTAACTTCTTCAGTTTTTGATTTATGTGTCCCCCTGAAAGGAATTCAACTCCTTTACACTCCCACCCTCCAAGATGGTTTCCCCACCGAAACGCGTTTATCTTTGTTTTTAAAGGAGATCTAAATACGAATTTTCACGTCTGTAACAACTTTAGTTTTTATTAGATGTATTCTCATACAATTAAGTCAATTAAATTTTCAATTCTTTCACCCCCCCCCCCCCCCATTGGATTTTCCGAGAATACGTCTTTCTTTACTTTTAAAGCAGATTGCAAATATCAAATTTCACGTCTGTAACATCTTCATTCTTGAGATATCAGTAGCCTAATTAGCCATTTTCAGTCACTTTTACCCACCCCTCACCACCCAAGTGGTATTTCCGAAAACTAAAAATACACGATTCGTTATGTATAATAGAGATAAAAAAATACCATTTTTCACTTCTGTAACATGTTAAGTTTTTTTCGATATACTGTAAAAATTCTCATTTTAAAATTTCACCCCTTTTGAATTCCCCTTAAGAGGAGTTTCCAAAAACAAATCACCTATGTTTCTTTACATTTACAGGAGATTCCAAACACCCACGTTTTACGTCTTTAACATTTTACGTTTCCAAGATATTCTGTAGATATAGCCTTTCAAAAAATTCACCCCAATTTGTCACTCCTATTTAACCGCCATTAATTGGATTTTCCAAAAACTAAAAAATACGTGTTTCTTTATTTTTAAAGGAGGTCCTATATACAAATTATCAGTTCTGTAATATCTTCAGGTTCTGAAATATAAGTATCCTCATTAAAGGCATTCAACCCATTTTTCACCCTTTTACACCCCTCCTATTGGGATTTACAGGAAACAAAAAAATACGTGTTCCTTTATTTTTAGAGGAGATTCTAACTACCAATTTTACATCTGTAAATTTTAAAGTTTTAAGATGTAGACACACTCATTTTAAAAAATTCACCCCCCTTTTCACCCCCCAATATTTGAATTTTCCAAAAACGAAAAAATACGTGTTTCTTTACTTTTAAAGTAGATCCCAAATACCAATTTTCAGGTCTGTAATATCTTCAGGTTCTGAAATATAAGTAGCCTCATTAAAGGCATTCAACCCATAATTCACCCTTTTACACCCTTCCTATTGGGATTTTCCGAAAACAAAAGAATACGTGTTTCTTTATTTTTAAAGGAGATTCTAAATACCAATTTTTATATCAATACACTTTAAAAGTTTTGAGATATAGATACACTAATTTAAGAAATAACCCCCTTTTCACCCCCCCCCATTAATTGGATTTTCCAAAAACAAATAAATACGTGTTTCTTTATTTTTAAAAGAGATCCCAAACACCAATTTTCAGGTCTGTAATATCTTCAGGTTCTGAGATATAAGTAGCCTCATTAAAGGCATTCAACCCCTTTTTCACCCGTTTCACGATTCCTATTGCGATTTTCCGAAAGCGAAAAAATGCGTGTTTCTTTATTTTTAATGAAGATTCTAAATACCAATTTTTACATCTGCAAACTTTAAAAGTTTGGAGATATAGATTCACTCATTTTTAAAATTCACCCCCTTCTCACCCTCCCATTAAATGGATTTTCCAAAAACAAAAAAATACGTATTTCTTTATTTTTAAAAGAGATCAAAAGTACCAATTTTCAGGTCTGTAATATCTTCAGTTTCTGAGATATAAGCACCGGTATCCTGATTAGGCATTCAACCCCTTTTTCACCCTTTTTCACCCCTCCTATTGGGATTGTCTGAAAACAAAAAAATACGTGTTTCCTTATTTTTTAAGAAGATTCTAAATACCAATTTTCACATCTGTAAACTTTTAAAGTTTTGGGATATAAACACACTCATTTTAAAATTTCACCCCCCTTTTCACCCCCTTAGCGACGGAATATCCAAAAATCCTCTCTTAGCGAGCACTTACATCTTAATATGAATATATCCCCAAAATTTCATTTCTTTATGTCCAGTAGTTTTGGCTCGGCGATGATGAATCAGTCAGTCAGTCAGGACAAGCTACTTTATATATATAGACTAGCAAGATACCCGTGCTTCGCTACGGTATTATACTGAAATTTATAATTAAATGCTTATTGTTTTAGATACATAATCCTCCGAAATTCGCGATCTGACTCGTTTTCTGTGAGAATCCACCAAAATTCCCGATCTGACTCGTTTTCTATTATTTTACAGCACGTTTCCTCCCATATTGCAATCTTCCTTTCCAGCAATCGATTTCGTACTTCCCGGGCTAGGCTCAGGTATTCCTCCTGGTCAGTTGGGTCCGTAAATCTTTGCCATCTTTTCCTTTAATCATTTTTTATATGGATAAAATCCTTCAGGAGATCCGGCGTGGTGTCACATTGGGTGCCTTGGCGGCACTGAACCCGCGGCAGGACTGCATTCTTAGTCATTACCCGTCCAGGAGCCGTTACCAGCGCGGTCCGCACATTTGACGACGGTCCGGAACATTATTATTATTATTATTATTATTATTATTATTATTATTATTATTATTATTATTATTATTATTATTAATATTATTATTATTATTATTATTATTATTATTATGTGTTGCTGGAATGGCTGATGACAGGGAAAACCGGAGTAACCGGAGAAAAGCCTGTCCCGCCTCCGTTTTGTCCAGCACGAATGTCATATGGAGTGACCGGGATTTGAACCACGGAACCCAGCTGTGAGAGGCCGGCGCGCTGCCGCCTGAGCAACGGAGGATCCTTATAAGTACATTAATAACAGTAAAATCAATTGGTCTCACCTCCTTCTACACCCCACCGCCGTTAAGTTTATTTACCGCCACCCCTCCCCCCCCAAAAAATTAAAAGAAGGCTTGTTTCTTTATGTTTAAGGGAGATTCCAAACACCAATGTTCACGTCTATTACCTTCAGTTTTGAGATATAAGTATCCCCATAAAAGTAATTTACTTTTTTCACTTCATTTCACACTACTCCCCCCCCCCCACCTAAGTGAACTTTCCCGCAAAAAATACTTGTTTCTTTAATAGTAAAGGATTTTCTAAATACCAATTATCACGACTCTAACTTCTTCAGTTTTTGATTTATGTGTCCTCATGAAAGGAATTCAACTCCTTTACACTCCCGCCCTCCAAGATGGTTTCCCGCCCAAAACGCGTTTTTCTTTGTTTTTAAAGGAGATCCAAATACGAATTTTCACGTCTGTAACAACCTTAGTTTTTATTAGATGTATGTATTTTCATACAATTAAGCCAATTAATTTTTCAATCTTTCACCCCCACCCCCCGCTTCATTGGATTTTAAGAGAATACGTGTTTCTTTACTTTTAAAGCAGATTGAAAATATCAAATTTAACGTCTGTAACACCTTCATTTTTGATATATCAGTAGCCTAATTAAAAGAATTCAACACCATTTTCAGTCACTTTTACGCCCCCCCCCCTCCTCCCAAGTGATATTTCCGAGAACTAAAAATACACGTTTCTTTATGTTTAATAGAGATAAAAAATACCATTTTTCACTTCTGTAACATGTTAAGGTTTTTAGATATACTGTAAAAATTCTCATTTTAAAATTTCACCCCTTTGGAGTTCCCCTTAAGTGGAGTTTCCAAACACAAATCGCCTATGTTTCTTTACATTTACAGAAGATTCCAAACACCCACTTTTTACGTCTGTAACATTTTACGTTTCCAAGATATTCTGTAGATATAGTCTTTTAAAAAATTCACCCCAATTTGTCACTTCTGTTTAACCGCCATTAATTGGATTTTCCAAAAACTAAAAAATACGTGTTTCTTTATTTTTAAAGGAGATCCCATATACGAATTTTCAGTTCTGTAATATCTTTCGTTTCTGAGATTCTCATTAAAGGCAGTCAACCCATTTTTCACCCTTTTACACCCCTCCTATTTGGATTTACAGGAAACAAAAATACGTGTTCCTTTATTTTTAGAGGAGATTCTAACTACCAATTTTTACATCTGTAAATTTTAAAGTTTTAAGATGTAGACACACTCATTCTAAAAAATTCACCCCCCTTTTCACCCCCCAATATTTGGATTTTCCAAAAACGAAAAAATACGTGTTTCTTTACTTTTATAGTAGATCACAAATACCAATTTTCAGGTCTGTAATATCTTCAGGTTCTGAAATATAAGAAGCCTCGTTAAAGGCATTCAACCCATTATTCACCATTTTACACCCTTCCTATTGGGATTTTCCGAAAACAAAAGAATACGTGTTTCTTTATTTTTAAAGGAGATTCTAAATACCAATTTTTACATCTATAAACTTTAAAAGTTTTGAGATATAGATACACTAATTTTAAAAAATCACCCCCTTTTCAACCCCCCCCCCCATTAATTGGATTTTCCAAAAACAAAAAATACGTGTTTCTTTTTTAAAGGAGATCCCAAACACCAATTTTCAGGTCTGTAATATCTTCAGGTTCTGAAATATAAGTAGCCTCATTAAAGGCATTCAACCGCTCTTTCACCCTTTTCCATCCTTCCAATTGGGATTTTCCGAAAACAAAAAAATACGTGTTTCTTTATTTTTAAAGGAGATTCTAAATGCCAATTTTTACATCTTTAAACTTTAAAAGTTTTGAGATATAGATAGACTCATTTTAAAAATTCACCCCCTTTTCACACCCCCCATTAATTGGATTTTCCAAAAACAAAAAAAATGTATTTCTTTATTTTTAAAGGAGATCCTAAACACCAATTTTCAGGTCTGTAATATCTTCAGTTTCTGAGATATAAGTATCCTCATTAAAGTCATTCAACCACGTTTTCACCCCTTTTCACCCCTCCTATTGGGATTTTCCGAAAACAAAAAAATACGTGTTTCTTTGTTTTTAATGAAGATTCTAAGTACCAATTTTTACATCTGTAAACTTTAAAAGTTTTGAGATATAGATGCACCCATTTTAAAAATTCACCCCCTTTTCACCCTCCCATTAATTGGATTTCACCAAAACAAAAAAAATACGTGTTTCTTTATTTTTAAAAGAGATCAAAAGTACCAATTTTCATGTCTGTAATATCTTCAGTTTTTGAGATATAAGTACCGGTATCCCGATTAAAGGCATTCAACCCCTTTTTCACCCTTTTTCGCCCCTCCTATTGGGATTGTCTCAAAACAAAAAAATACGTGTTTCCTTATTTTTAAAGAAGATTCTAAATACCAATTTTCACATCTGTAAACTTTTAAAGTTTTGAGATATAGACACACTCATTTTAAAATTTCACCCCCCTTTTCACCCCCTTAGCGACGGAATATCCAAAAATCCTCTCTTAGCGAGCACCTACATCTTAATATGAATATATCTCCAAAATTTCATTTCTTTATGTCCAGTAGTTTTGGCTCGGCGATGATGAATCAGTCAGTCAGTCAGTCAGGACAAGCTGCTTTATATATATAGATTACTGGATCGAAATCTTGAAAAAAAACTTAAGTTGGTAAACTCTCAACCTTTACCTCTCTGTCGAAATTCGCTCAGAGAGCATCAAAAGACTCCCCATTTCGTACCTTGTCTCTTCAGTTTTGGTGTATATAACCCCCACCCCCACCCCCGTCCACTATATCGCACAAACCCGCGCACTGTTTGTTGGCTGTATATATTTGTCCCCGCACTTTTAATCCCCAATCGCCGCTACTGTGTGAGCGAGTTGCAGGAATGTTGCAAACAACACAAACACCCATCTACTGAGCCAAGGGAATTGACTGTACACGATTAAAATCCGATGTCGCGGCCGCAAATCGAACCCAGGGTCTCGAAGTTCGAAAGCCAAGACACTGACAGTCAGCCACGGACTGTCTCATAACTTGTATTCCAAGTGTGTACAAGCCTGTATTTGTCTGAAATGTGTACTGTATCCGAAACCTGGTACTTAAACGGCACTCCAGGCTTAGGAGAGGAGCACATACTGTAGTTGTACTGTACCTACAAATCAGGAGGCTGATCATTACTTATATCATAAACACATTAGTTTGTTAGGAAGTAACAACACTTAGTGGCTGGATGGTGAGCACCATGTCACCTGATTGTAATGACACTCGATCGTCTCGCCTAGATGTATCGAGACATCCATCTCTCGACAGCGACAGCCAGACGACGTGCAGCTCAGATAAGACAGGGACGGTTGGATGGTCGCTTTACCCGGGGTTCATATTTCATCAATCAGAAGGCTTGTCATACCCCAGCGCCTAACCGTCAGCAAGTAGCATCGGCCTGCGAGGGCTATTTCACTTCATCGCTATATCGTGATCGGAAAAATGTATAAAAAACAAATCTGTAGTTCATCTCTGTGTATTTCCATTAGGAACTGCTTAGTCGAGGTAGTGAAGGCATGCTCGGTTCACACGAAAGAACGTGCGTTCGATTCCCTTTCAGGTAGTCAAAACATTTATAGACGAGATTTGTTTACTTCTGGAACTGAGCATGGCCCTGAGGTTCACGCATCCTACACTATAAATGTGTAATTCGCCATAATTCCTGCGGGCAAAGGCGGCTCGAGGTAAAGAAATGAAATCGCGCATGGCTTTTAGTGCCGAGAGTATCCGAGGGCAAGTTCGGCTCGACCAATGCGGGTATTTTGATTGGACTCCAGTAGGTGACCTGCGCGTCATGATGAGGATGAAATGATGATGTCACATACACCCAGCCCCCTTGCCAGCGGAATTAACCAATGATGGTTAAAATTCCTGACCCTGCTAGGAATCGAACCCGGGGGACCCCTGTGACGGAAGGCCAGAACACTAATTGTTTAGCCATGGAACCGGACAGGGATACACAGCTAACCTCACTATCCCACTTAGTACTGAGGTTACGGGAAGTAGAATCCTTTACTGTCCACTCCTCCAAGGACCTTCAAAGCCTGTACAGAGATTTGTTTCTTCCTTGCATTTCGATTATATTCGTGTATCAGGTTGCTATAACACTGCCAAAAGACATGTCAATGACTTTTTGTAAAGAGTTAAGTAACGTTTGTAAAATACTATAAGAAGTAGGCTAGTCACTGCACCGCTACACTACATAACATACTTTTTCATAGTTCAGCAAAAATGGATGAGAGACAGGCTGTGCTTGTTTAGCTACTGTTAGTTCAATAGACACAATATTGTGTTCTACTAAAAAGGGAACCGAAAATGAACTGTCTATGGGTAAATTATGAAATGCAAAACGTGACAAGAAAGCCACCCATCAAAACTTACTGAAAGAACTACCTAAAATATGAAAACTTACATAAAATACTTGAAAGTGTATGAACATACGTTGAAGTTCGCCATTTATCTCCAAACTAAATGTTCACCAGAAAATTGCACATGTGTTCAATATACACTGTAGTTCCTAGCAACGGGAGAGTGATTGTCAAGTCTGCAATACAGTACCCGATCTCTCTCCAGCACTGTTCTAGAGACATGCTCTTTACCAACCAATGAAATATGAATTTTTAAAAGACAAGAATAGTTATCGTGTTTGTTATATTTATATATTTATTAAATAGTCTTAAATTACAACTACGGCATTATCGAATATAATTTTAGTTCTGATAATCCTCATCTGTAACTTAAGCGATTTGCAAAGGTCAGTCTGCATGTCACTCTCAACGTTGGGCGAATGTATATTTTGAGTAACTGATGGCCTTATGCTTTGTGTTGTACAACATTTCATTTCAACCATACTCAGAACTGAGCTGTGCTTATGATTTGCCATTTTAGACTGAAGCTAGTCACTTTCATGAAACACTAGCAGAAGTACCCGTTCTTCGTACGGGTTATCAGAAACTGGCTTTAGTTACTCGTACTACCGGTGCGACTGACTTCATTAGACATTTATATCACTGGTGTATTTACTTAAGTACGTAGAAATTATTTGTCATGTTTGGAATTATAGTGTATCTTCTTCTTCTTTTCTTCATGTGGGCTTCTAAACATTAGTTCCTAATTAGCGTCCACCTCTAAGATCTTTTGCTGCCATGTTTTTCCTTCATTCTCACCTAGATATACCTGCTCCCTTCACAAAGCTGCAGGTTCAGTGTAAGTATACTTCCGCTAGATAGTACCACAAATATAAATATTATTGAATGTATTTATTTGATCCGACATTTCGTAACTATTACAAATGATCAAGGAAATACGCGATGCATAAAAGAAACTACTATAATTATCGAGAATCATAATTCTCAGGGCTTGTCACTCATGTCGCACATCATATAATGAATCTGAGTGTAAATGTTGAGAATTTTTTTTCAAGTCATGGGCGTACCATATTGACAATTGTGTACAGTATATAGGTTGTTTTCATGGTTACAATGATCGTAAAAGTGGACCAAAATATCGGCACTAATAACATCAGTGATCCTACTACTCCATGATTTGATAGAAAATAGTTTAAACTATGCTGAAACCTAAGCCAGTACGAAAAACGGAGGCCCGTCGGCAACCGCTGGTCGCTGTACTACGGAGATCTCCGAGGCTATTATTTCTATACTTCACTCCTTTTCCATCCCCGCCCAAAGGAGTGCTATGAGCGTCTTACACAACAGTCATATGTGTATCAATTTTGGTTGGCAGCTATACCCAAACGTACATGCATAATCTATCTGCTGTAGAATCCTGGAGCTGACGTTGCTCTGATTACGACCGTTCGTTTCTCTATCCGATTCCTAGAGCAGGGGTAGTGTGGTTCCAATATCTCCATAGCGATTGGTTTTAGGGCCTTAAAACATGGTTTTCGGGCCCGAATGGTTTACTGAGTTTTGTTCTTTGCGCCAATGGGCTTAAAATGAGCTTTGTCTCGTCCTTGTACGACAAATTCGATTTCGCCTATTGTTTTAATATTTTTATACCTCCCCATGTCACCCCCCTCGAATTGTTTTGAAAATAAAATACAGCCCATGTTACTCACTGGCAATGTATCTTTCTATAGGTGAAGTAATATTTAAAATCGGTTCAGTAGTGTTTGAGTCTATCCGTTACAAACAAATATACAATTTTTTCTTTATAATATTAGTATAGAAGTATAGATTACATCCCTACACATACGGTTGCTGTCAGGAAGGGCATCCAGCCGTAAACAGGGTCAAATCCACATGTGCGACACAGTTCGCACCCGCAACCCCACAGGTGTGGGTAAAGCGATAGAAGAAGAAGATACTCATTTTAAAAATTCACCCTTTTTTATTCTTTTCGCACCCTTAAATGGATTTTCCAAAAAGGAGTGTGCTCATTTTTAAAGGAGATTACAAGTACCAATTTTAAAGTCTGTAACATCTTCATTTTTTGAGATATATGTATCCTCATATAAATAATTTAACTCCTTCCTCACTTCTTTTCACATACCAACCCCTTAAGTGGATTTTCTGAAAACAAATATTTGTGTTCTTCTATTTTTAAAGGGGACTCCAAATATCAATTTTCATGTCTGTAACATGTTAGGTTTTTGTGATCTATATATATAAAAGCAAGTCGGGCTGGAGCGATGTATATATAAATATTTAAAAATGAAAAAAGACGTGAATTAATGAGGCACTTCCAGAAATCTCAGAAATTTGAAACTTGGTACGGAGGAAACTGATGACCCCAGGATCCCTAGAAAAATCGGAAATTCTCAAAATTCCCTGAAGGGGGCACGCTGGGGGGGCTCAAATTTTGGGCTCAGCATAAGAACACAGTCGTATAGTATATCCAAAACGATAACCTATAGGTTTCGTGGGCTTAACAATTTTCGGGAATTTCCTCATTTTTATCCCCTATCCCCCCAAATCAAAATGGCGGCACAACCTGCCAGACGAGGTAGACAATTGAAATTTGGTGAAATTATAGCTTTTGGTCCCTAACCGACGGGAAAATTCCAAGATGTTCAAATTTTTCACTTTTTACCCCCCAAAGATATCGAAATATGGAGGCAATTTTAATGACTGTGCAGACATTCCTTTTGAGCTATTTTTTGGCTAAACGGTAAGTCGTATCACAAAACGGATGGCACAATGTCGCTTCAATTCAGAGTGATCTACAACTTTGGTCCTGTGACATTTTGTCGTATCTCTCTCCCTTATACGTTTAATTTAGCCGTATTTCTGGATTGTTCGTAAATTTGGTGATTTTTACAAGTATATTTCATTGTTGGACACACTTATAAGAATGATAGGATCATCACGTTGTGTGCGCACATTGGCACGATTAAGGGACATATGTGTACCAAATTTCATGATTCTAGCTTATACATAAGTAGGCAAAAAGTAATGTAAAATGTTAAAAATGCACCCAAATTTCACCCTATTCAAAATTTGATCTCAATTTACCCCCTTAATATGGGAGATACGAGGAAATGGTTTAGAAACAGACATGTAGAGCGATAAATGGGGCGTCTGATGGCGCAAACCGTTTCTTAATATCGTAAACCGTTTAGGAGATATGAATCTCGAAGTGGAAGTGTGCACTTTTCAACGTGCTCATGCTTATCCGTCATCTCTATATATAAAAGCAAGTCGGGCTGGAGCGATGTATATATAAATATTTAAAAATGAAAAAAGACGTGAATTAATGAGGCACTTCCAGAAATCTCAGAAATTTGAAACTTGGTACGGAGGAAACTGATGACCCCAGGATCCCTAGAAAAATCGGAAATTCTCAAAATTCCCTGAAGGGGGCACGCTGGGGGGGCTCAAATTTTGGGCTCAGCATAAGAACACAGTCGTATAGTATATCCAAAACGATAACCTATAGGTTTCGTGGGCTTAACAATTTTCGGGAATTTCCTCATTTTTATCCCCTATCCCCCCAAATCAAAATGGCGGCACAACCTGCCAGACGAGGTAGACAATTGAAATTTGGTGAAATTATAGCTTTTGGTCCCTAACCGACGGGAAAATTCCAAGATGTTCAAATTTTTCACTTTTTACCCCCCAAAGATATCGAAATATGGAGGCAATTTTAATGACTGTGCAGACATTCCTTTTGAGCTATTTTTCGGCTAAACGGTAAGTCGTATCACAAAACGGACGGCACAATGTCGCTTCAGTTCAGAGTGATCTACAACTTTGGTCCTGTGACATTTTGTCGAATCTCTCTCCCTTATACGTTAAATTTGGCCGTATTTCTGGATTGTTCGTAAATTTGGTGATTTTTACAAGTATATTTCATTGTTTGACACACTTATAAGAATGATAGGATCATCACGTTGTGTGCGCACATTGGCACGATTAAGGGACATATGTGTACCAAATTTCATGATTCTAGCTTATACATAAGTAGCCAAAAAGTAATGTAAAATGTTAAAAATGCACCCAAATTTCACCCTATTCAAAATTTGATCTCAATTTACCCCCTTAATATGGGAGATACGAGGAAATGGTTCAGAAACAAACATGTAGAGCGATAAATGGGGCGTCTGATGGCGCAAACCGTTTCTTAATATCGTAAACCGTTTAGGAGATATGAATCTCGAAGTGGAAGTCTGCACTTTTCAACGTGCTCATGCTTATCCGTCATCTATATATATAAAAGCAAGTCGGGCTGGAGCGATGTATATATAAATATTTAAAAATGAAAAAAGACGTGAATTAATGAGGCACTTCCAGAAATCTCAGAAATTTGAAACTTGGTACGGAGGAAACTGATGACCCCAGGATCCCTAGAAAAATCGGAAATTCTCAAAATTCCCTGAAGGGGGCACGCTGGGGGGGCTCAAATTTTGGGCTCAGCATAAGAACACAGTCGTATAGTATATCCAAAACGATAACCTATAGGTTTCGTGGGCTTAACAATTTTCGGGAATTTCCTCATTTTTATCCCCTATCCCCCCAAATCAAAATGGCGGCACAACCTGCCAGACGAGGTAGACAATTGAAATTTGGTGAAATTATAGCTTTTGGTCCCTAACCGACGGGAAAATTCCAAGATGTTCAAATTTTTCACTTTTTACCCCCCAAAGATATCGAAATATGGAGGCAATTTTAATGACTGTGCAGACATTCCTTTTGAGCTATTTTTTGGCTAAACGGTAAGTCGTATCACAAAACGGATGGCACAATGTCGCTTCAATTCAGAGTGATCTACAACTTTGGTCCTGTGACATTTTGTCGTATCTCTCTCCCTTATACGTTAAATTTGGCCGTATTTCTGGATTGTTCGTAAATTTGGTGATTTTTACAAGTATATTTCATTGTTGGACACACTTATAAGAATGATAGGATCATCACGTTGTGTGCGCACATTGGCACGATTAAGGGACATATGTGTACCAAATTTCATGATTCTAGCTTATACATAAGTAGGCAAAAAGTAATGTAAAATGTTAAAAATGCACCCAAATTTCACCCTATTCAAAATTTGATCTCAATTTACCCCCTTAATATGGGAGATACGAGGAAATGGTTTAGAAACAAACATGTAGAGCGATAAATGGGGCGTCTGATGGCGCAAACCGTTTCTTAATATCGTAAACCGTTTAGGAGATATGAATCTCGAAGTGGAAGTGTGCACTTTTCAACGTGCTCATGCTTATCCGTCATCTCTATATATAAAAGCAAGTCGGGCTGGAGCGATGTATATATAAATATTTAAAAATGAAAAAAGACGTGAATTAATGAGGCACTTCCAGAAATCTCAGAAATTTGAAACTTGGTACGGAGGAAACTGATGACCCCAGGATCCCTAGAAAAATCGGAAATTCTCAAAATTCCCTGAAGGGGGCACGCTGGGGTGGCTCAAATTTTGGGCTCAGCATAAGAACACAGTCGTATAGTATATCCAAAACGATAACCTATAGGTTTCGTGGGCTTAAAAATTTTCGGGAATTTCCTCATTTTTATCCCCTATCCCCCCAAATCAAAATGGCGGCACAACCTGCCAGACGAGGTAGACAATTGAAATTTAGTGAAATTATAGCTTTTGGTCCCTAACCGACGGGAAAATTCCAAGATGTTCAAATTTTTCACTTTTTACCCCCCAAAGATATCGAAATATGGAGGCAATTTTAATGACTGTGCAGACATTCCTTTTGAGCTATTTTTTGGCTAAACGGTAAGTCGTATCACAAAACGGATGGCACAATGTCGCTTCAATTCAGAGTGATCTACAACTTTGGTCCTGTGACATTTTGTCGTATCTCTGTCCCTTATACGTTAAATTTGGCCGTATTTCTGGATTGTTCGTAAATTTGGTGATTTTTACAAGTATATTTCATTGTTGGACACACTTATAAGAATGATAGGATCATCACGTTGTGTGCGCACATTGGCACGATTAAGGGACATATGTGTACCAAATTTCATGATTCTAGCTTATACATAAGTAGGCAAAAAGTAATGTAAAATGTTAAAAATGCACCCAAATTTCACCCTATTCAAAATTTGATCTCAATTTACCCCCTTAATATGGGAGATACGAGGAAATGGTTTAGAAACAAACATGTAGAGCGATAAATGGGGCGTCTGATGGCGCAAACCGTTTCTTAATATCGTAAACCGTTTAGGAGATATGAATCTCGAAGTGGAAGTGTGCACTTTTCAACGTGCTCATGCTTATCCGTCATCTCTATATATAAAAGCAAGTCGGGCTGGAGCGATGTATATATAAATATTTAAAAATGAAAAAAGACGTGAATTAATGAGGCACTTCCAGAAATCTCAGAAATTTGAAACTTGGTACGGAGGAAACTGATGACCCCAGGATCCCTAGAAAAATCGGAAATTCTCAAAATTCCCTGAAGGGGGCACGCTGGGGTGGCTCAAATTTTGGGCTCAGCATAAGAACACAGTCGTATAGTATATCCAAAACGATAACCTATAGGTTTCGTGGGCTTAAAAATTTTCGGGAATTTCCTCATTTTTATCCCCTATCCCCCCAAATCAAAATGGCGGCACAACCTGCCAGACGAGGTAGACAATTGAAATTTGGTGAAATTATAGCTTTTGGTCCCTAACCGACGGGAAAATTCCAAGATGTTCAAATTTTTCACTTTTTACCCCCCAAAGATATCGAAATATGGAGGCAATTTTAATGACTGTGCAGACATTCCTTTTGAGCTATTTTTTGGCTAAACGGTAAGTCGTATCACAAAACGGATGGCACAACGTCGCTTCAATTCAGAGTGATCTACAACTTTGGTCCTGTGACATTTTGTCGTATCTCTGTCCCTTATACGTTAAATTTGGCCGTATTTCTGGATTGTTCGTAAATTTGGTGATTTTTACAAGTATATTTCATTGTTTGACACACTTATAAGAATGATAGGATCATCACGTTGTGTGCGCACATTGGCACGATTAAGGGACATATGTGTACCAAATTTCATGATTCTAGCTTATACATTAGTAGGGGAAAAGTAATGTAAAATGTTAAAAATGCACCCAAATTTCACCCTATTCAAAATTTGATCTCAATTTACCCCCTTAATATGGGAGATACGAGGAAATGGGTTAGAAACAAACATGTAGAGCGATAAATGGGGCGTCCGATGGCGCAAACCGTTTCTTAATATCATAAGCCGTTTAGGAGATATGAATCTCGAAGTGGAAGTCTGCACTTTTCAACGTGCTCATGCTTATCCGTCACCTATATAAATAAAATCGTAACGACCGTGTGTCTGTACATTGATTAATTTGGCGAAATTTCCGTAGAGTTATCCGTTTCAGGTGTAATTATGACCATCTGCATCATTTTTAGCTTTGGTGTCCGTTTGTCTGTTTGTTTGTCTGTTTGTCTGTCCTTCTATAACTTGAAAACTACTGGATATATTTCCACCAAACTTCATATTTAGAATCCACCTGTCCTTGGGTAGGTTTTAGCGCAAAAAATAAAATCGTAACGACCGTGTGTCTGTACATTGATTATTTTGGCGAAATTTCCGTACAGTTAACCGTTTCAGGTGTAATAATGACCATCTGCATCATTTTTAGCTTTGGTGTCTGATTGTCTGTTTGTCCGTTTGTCTGTTTGTTTGTCTGTTTGTCTGTCCTTCTATAACTTGAAAACTACTAAATATATATTTCCACCAAACTTCATATTTAGAATCCACCTCTCCTTGGGTAGGTTTTAGCGCAAATATCGTTTCTAAATCCCTGAACTGAGTGGGGATTTTTACGAAACCGAAACCGTGATTTTGCACTCCCTCAATGTATACACAACCGAACTTAATGGAAATCAACCTGCCTTAATGAAAATGAATTTCTAAACCTTTTTTTCTCATGTGCATCATTTCGATAACAGGATTTAGTAAGGGAGATATCATTAACGGACCGTTTTTCGGTACAAATCCCAGCGGACTTAACGCAAGAGCGGGTGCGTGTAAAGCGTACTTCTTACAACTTGAAAACTAACAAGATATTTGAACCAAATTTTATATATAGCATCCATCTGTCCAAGGGTAGGTTTCCTTGGTGTCTGTTAGTTAGTTAGTTTGTTTGTTTCTTTGTTTGTTTGTTTGTTGGTCTGTTTGTCTTTCTCTAACTTGAAAACTACTGGATATATTTCCACCAAACTTCATATTTAGAATCCACCGGTCCTTTTGGGAGGTTTTAGGGCAAATATTGTTTCTAAATCCCTGAACTAATTGGGGGTTTATACGAAACCGAAACCGTGATTTTGCACTCCCTCAAAATACACACAACCAAACTTAATGGAAATCTACCTGCCTTAATGGAAATTAATTTCTAAACCTTTTCTTCTCATGTGCATCATTTCAATCACTTACAGGAAAGATAGTATGATCAAACTCTACACGAACATTGGCCCACCCAGTACCCATATGTGAGCCAAATGCTATGTCACATAATTATCCGAAAAGTAATGCAATGTAAGATATTCTTACACAAATTTCAACCTATTCAACGTGTTTGATTCAATCTGACCCATGAATAGATTAGATGCGAGAAAATATCATAGGACCAGCCATTTAGATCGCTAAATACTGCGCCTTACGGTACAATCCTTTGTCGATATGACGTACCGTTTAGCAGCAGTTAATCTGTAAATGAAGGTCTGCAATATTGCAAACATTCATATACTTTCGTATGTCCATCTGTATATATATATTCATTGATGTCGATTTGTAGCGATCGAGAAAGGATGTGTCTGCTATTGTAATCAGTACTCCCTACACCGACTTTGACTGCTGGCAGTAGGAATGGGGTCCTTCTCCAACTCCTATGTAACTGGCATTAGTAAGGAGGGCCTACGATTTTAATGAATAATTCACTTTTCGATTTGTCTTGCAGAAGGCAAGGGATCATGCAGTTTTGTTCGAAAGTCCCCTACTCTATTGTGTTTGGCTCTAGGCCAGGGTGCCCGCCATTATAAACAAATGTTCCAATCTAAAATTTGACTAGCATTAGGCATAGTGGCCTGCTATTTTCATGGAAATTCACTAATTCTGTGTGACTGGCAGTAAGCTGGCTAGCTGCAGTAAAAAGGGACTGTCATTATAATCATAACTGCACAACTCAAATTTGACTGGTGGTAGGGAAGTTGCCTGGTATTATAATAAAAACTCCTCAACTGTAACCTGTCTGAAAGTAGGAAATGGGTCTGCCATTGTAACTAAAACTCCCCAAATCGATTGTGACCGCGCAGTAGGCATTGGGGCCTGCAATTATAATGTAAACTTGCCAACTCGATTGTGAATGGCAGTAGGCAAGTGAGCCTGGCGTTATCATCACAACTCCGCAACCCTCACTTTACATTGGAAACAACGTATGTGGACCTCCCCATGCTATTTCTCGGATAAGGCTAAGAGACATGCTGCACGCACAGTATTTACGTCGATATCCGTATACAATGTAGAATACCGTAGCGAAGCACGGGTACATTTGCTAGTTGTAGATAATTTCGCTGCTGCAGAATCCTGGAGCTGACGTTGCCATGGTTACGGCAGTTCATTACTTTATCCGATTCCTAGAGCAGGTGTAGTTTGGTGCCAATATCTCCGTAACGGTTGGTTTTAGGGCCTTAAAACATGGTTTTCGGGCCCGTAGGGCTTACCGAGTTTTGTTCATTGCGTCAAGAGGATTAAATCGAGCTTTGTCTCGTCCTTATACGACAAATTCGATATTTTGCCTATATTAGCCTATTATTTTTATATCTTTTCCCGTGCCCCCCACTTCGAATTGTTTTGAAAATAAAATACAGCCCATGTTTCTCACTGGCAATGTAGATTTCTATAGGTGAAGTGATTTTTAAAATCGGTTCAGTAGTTTTTGAGTCTATTCGTTACAAACAAACGTACAAATTTTTCCTCTTTATAATATTAGTATAGATTCTCCGACTAAAGTGTCATTTGTTTCATAATAGATGTTTTACAAAATATATATTGTTTTAAATCTTTGCTAGTGTAATACCAGCCTTCGTCTATCACCAAAAGTTGCTGTCGACAACACTGTGATCATCTAACAAGGAAGGGTACCGAGAGTTGTTAATGAGATTCAACGTTGCCAACCGTACGATCTGGATCGTACATGTACGATAATTCGATGCTGTGCGCTATCGTACAGTCCGGCTCCATGGCTAAATTGTTAGCGTGCTGGCCTTTGGTCAAAGAAGTCCCGGGTTCGATTCCCGGCAGGGTCGGGAATTTTAACCATCATTGGTTAATTCCGCTGGCACGGGGGCAGGGTGTATGTGCCGTCTTCATCATCATTTCATCCTCACCATGACGCGCAGGTCGCCTACGGGAGTCAAATAAAAAGACCTTGTCCTCGGACACTCCCGGCACTAAAAGCCATTTCCATTTTTCACAATCGTACGATCCTGTGACGTATCGTAAATTTTGTCTTGTTTTCCCTTTAAAATACGTAATTATTGTTCTTTGTTTTATTTGTGCAAGTTATTTTCTATCATAGATGACAAGTTGGAAAGAGAGGGAGAGGATTTTCAAATAATGAGTTTCCCAAAGGCAATTTGCCAAGAATGGGCTCTTCCCTTTCTGAGTTACTTCACGGTATCGCGCCTCTATTGTAATCAGTGGATCATGCTTTCAGCAGATTGACGATGAGTGGAGGAATTTACCCTTGGCAACGTCAATGATGATATTATAGCCTGCTCTAAAATAGTTTATTTTGGGCTAAGTTACAGGAAGTAAACAAAAAACACGTCTGGTGAATGTGAGTTTCCCGCACTTCCAGAATTTCAACTCTCTGTTTTGTCAGTCCCTCACTCGAATGCTGATTGTGACAGAAAATTCAGCAAAATTACTCATTAAAGTCAAAAGCTAATTGCTAATTGCTTCTACGGTGAATGGATGCTTGCTGGCCAGTCAGTGTGTTCGAGTCAGTGGTGCGTGTAAAGATTTCAGACCGTCGGAGAACATGCTCAGAAGGTTGACTAAAGCCGAGTTGTACAATCAACCAGCAATCTCAAGCACCGGTACTTTAGAACCTTCTGCTGTGATTGTGCCTAGAGGTTCCGTAGAAGAAGATGATCAGGATGACGATGATGGCGATTTCCAGCTATGATACTGATACTGTATCTCACATATTAACACCATGACATATATTTATTTTCCATCCTAACCTTTTTAATTGTGGAGTTGCGGCAGTGGGACACCTAGCTATGGTGTTATAAAGTAACCCGCGGAACGTACAGTTTTACGTGCTGCCCGAACCACAGGTACTCGATTTTTTCAAAAATTTCATATCATTAGCCAAGAATCGAACCAGTCAGCTTCCGGAGAAACAAGCTGCTGCGTAAGTGAGCTAGTGCATCTGTAAAGAGACTTAAATAACGAATAATTTAATGGTTATTTTAAGTCGTACGATCCTCTTTTAAGACAATACGATCTTTAGGGTTATTGTACGATTCTGAACATCTCAAAGGTAGGCAACGCTGCGTAAGATTTGAAACAAACTGGTCTTTTCGTCTGGACAATTATTAGCTGCCATGCCATAGATTTCAGGTGGGAAGGGGTGCAATGGTTAGCAGATTGGAATAGGGACCATAAGGCATCAACTAGCACCTGTCTTCTATCGTACATCTTTCCTGTCCGACTCCAACTCTTATTCCCTGTCCATCCGTACAATATGAGGTTTATGAGGACTTCCATTTCCCTTCTTTGTTCGTCCTTCCTTACTTTTTTTAGCCGATACCTTCATTATTGCAAGGATTGTAACTCTTCCTCCTACAAGAAGGGTTGATAAGCTGGTATTTTCCACAGTACATAAATCAACAGTTACTTGACTAAATTAACGCCTCCATGCTTAATAAACGATTTAATATGTGTATGGGCCAGTTCCTACTCTCTCTAAGCATAAACACGCAAGAAGCAATGTGGATGTTTACTTGAGAATGTCAATAATCGAAGTACTAGTTGGTAAAATCAACCTTCACAAACCAGGAATCTATTAGAGGAATAGGAAGCTGTATTATTAGGATATATTATATTCCAGCCCCCAAATCCAGTGGTTAGTATCATTTTCCGCTGTATTTACGTTGGTCGTTCAGAAGAATGTTCGTGTTACACGTTATGGAATAGCTCGAGGTAACTACATTCACTGTTTCAACGCAGGTTTCCTCAGTGGATAGGGGTGTAATGCCTGCCTTCTTTAAGGCGACTGGAGGATGGCTGCTCAGTTGGGCTCTCCTTAAGACAATAATTACTTTTTTTTGCTAGTTGCTTAACGTCGCACCGACACAGATAGGTCTTATGGCGAGGACGGGTTAGGAAAGGCCTAGGAATGGAAAGGAAGCGGCCGTGGCCTTAATTAAGGTACAGCCCCACCGTTTGCCTGGTGTGAAAATGGGAAACCACGGAAAACCATCTTCAGGGCTGCCGACAGTGGGGTTCGAACCCACTATCTCTCGGATGCGAGTTCACAGCTGCGCGGTCCTAACCGCACGGCCAACTTGCCCGGTAAAATAATTACTACTACCAGGAGTAACTAAAAGGGATAACTCCCAGGCGCTCCCGTAGCTACTCCCTCTTACTTGAACCACCTACTCCATCTGACTTCGTTTGTTCTCTTCAGACCGCGACGGTATTATCTTTCCGGGGCATAGCAAGCCTTCGTTCACGCCCTTCGTGACACTTCGCTTTCTTCTGCCGATACCTTTATTCCTGTAGGGGGTACCTAGCCGAGGCCGTAAAGAAGTGCTCGGTTTACTCGGAAGGATGTGGTTTCGACTCCCCGGCAGGAATACGAAAAATGTAAGAAACGAGGTTTTAGCTTCTAGAACAACACATGGGCCTGATGTTCACTCAGCCTGCACCAAGAATGAGTACTTCCTGAAGGTGGTTAACCTTATAATGTACAAGGGCCGTCATGACTCGTACGGAGATGGCGTTGTTTTATTCTTCGAAGAGCTGAGTTCATCCTACTTCTCTTCTGATTAGAGTTAAACAGGGATGGTTATCTGGTTGTACATCCCTTAAAACAATAACCACCACCATCACTGCCCTCAATAACAAAGATTATGACAGAGTATCTTAGGACATCGACATCCAGCTTCCAGTCATCCAATGATCCCAAGTTTGTAGGTCAGATTTTTGAACAGCAGGTTCAATAATAATTCCCCCCATGTTATCAATGTTAATGTGTTTTGCAAGTCTAGTAATACACCCACTCGACAAAGTGAACTACTCTGCCGAAGAACTCGTCCGGTTCGGTTCTACTTGCTGCCAGATGACAACGCAAAAGAAACGTTGAAATAGGTAGCCTACACAGACTGCGTAAATACCAACATTTCGAAATGTCTGCACCCCACTGGCTGGATTATTATTATTATTATTATTATTATTATTATTATTATTATTATTATTATTATTATTATTATTATTATTATTTCGTTTCAGCCAGCTATGGACCATGATATTTGAACCATTTTTTGTCTTGAGCTATAACACTCGCCCAGTACTCCCGCATCCTTCTTCGATGAGCTTCCTTCCGATCTTCGGTCCACGTCTTGCCTGTCATCA
Organism: Anabrus simplex; assembly: GCF_040414725.1. NCBI lineage: Eukaryota > Metazoa > Arthropoda > Insecta > Orthoptera > Tettigoniidae > Anabrus > Anabrus simplex. The sequence continues at coordinate 283,414,018 of NC_090265.1, forward strand.
TTTTAGGTTTTATTCGAAAACTCTCTAGACCTTCCACTTTCATCACATAAGATCCCCAATTCTTGTAAATCTTCTTCCATCTCGCTGAACCACACCCCTTTAATTTTCTTATTCAGAAAGTAAGTTAAGGTTCGAGTGGGCAATCTTTCATTGGTGTTGAGTGACCACAAGAAGAACTGTTATTTCCTCCATATGCAGATATAGTTCATGATTTTCCTATATTCTCCATTTTCCTTTAGTGGGCTCAAGATCTTCCTTAGAATCTTCCTTTCATTGGCTTCTAGTTGTTCTACCAGACTTTTCTTATTCAATAAGAAGCACTCTGCTGCATATAGAGCTTCAGGTCGAATTACCGTACAATAATGTCTAATCCTGGATTTGAAAGATATTGACCGTTCGTTATAGGTATCTTTGGTGAAGTGGTAGGCTATTTTCATCTTGCTAATTCTTGATATGAATGCCTCTTTCTCAGAAATATTAGGTTCTATCCTCTCGTCTAGGTATTTGAATTTATCTGCCCATTTCATCTTATCCTGATTGACCTGTAGATATCTGGGAGCTGTCTTGATGTTTGTTATGAACTGCGTTTTCTCAGCTGAAGTCTGGAGGTCTGCCTTGTATCTGCAGTTGGTTTATTTGGCTTTTGGCTGTGTCAAGGGAATCGGGAAAAAAATCGCCAGATCATCCAAACCAAACCCCAATGACGCAGCAGCCCCCAAGGGCCATAGCCTATCAAGCAACCGCTGATCAACACGATGGTCTGCAGATTACGAGGTGTCATGTAGTCAGCACGACGATTCGTCTCGGCCATTATTCTTGGCTTTCTAGACCGGGGCCGCAATCTCACCGTCAGATAGCTCCTCAATTGTACCTTAATTAAGGCCACGGCCGCTTCCTTCCAACGCCTAGGCCTTGCCTATCCCATCGTCGCCATAAGACCTAACTGTGTCGGTGCGACGTAAAGCTACTAGCAAAAAAGCATAGGAGGTTTACTAGTTACCATGGCAACGATGACGTTACGCGCATCGTCTACACCGTCAAGCAGCGTACGCACCAGCCCACATACTACGTTAAATTACATTAAACACACTGCCTGACAAAAAAAAGTTGAAGCACACAGAAAGGGACGAGGAAACGAAATAAAACTTCACGTGTTGAGAGGGCATGTGATGTTATTTCAGTGATTACAAAATAGAGTGAAATTTACAAAGAACTTATCACTTATCAGTATGACGTTGAACCCCTTCTGGCCTGGATGCATGCACTGATTCGGTTGAGAAGGGTGCCATAAAGCCTTTGTATACTCTCCAGAGGCAAGTTAGCCCACAACTGTTGTAACTGGTCCTTGATATCCTGGATACTGACACTGGGACAGAATTGATGTCCGAGCTAGTCCCACACAAGAGTCATGTTCTATTAGGGTCATATCTGGGGATCTTGCTGGCCACGGGAGTACCTCAACATTACGCAGACAGTTCATAGAGACACGTGCCGTGTGTCTACGATCGTAGTCCTGTTGAAAAATTGCACCACGATATCGCCCCATGAGAGGTAACACATGAGGATGCAGGATGTCAGTGACGTACCACTGTACCATCAGAGTTCCCTCAATCACTACCAGCCATAACCTGAAGTCACACCCGATGGCTCCGCACACACTGACGCCAGAAATAACACCGCTGTATCTCTCCAAAATATTGGAAAAATGGGACTTCCTCCTCAGGTCACCGCCAAACTCACAGAGGATGGTTATCCGGGACAGTACAGAACCGTGATTCATCGCTGAGAACATTGCGACGTCAATCATCATCAGTCTATACTTCCCGGTCAAAGCACCGCTCCAAACGCAACCGTGTGTGTTGTGGTGTTAACGGCAGCCGACGCATGGGATGGTAATTCCCTGGTCCGCCTGCTGCTAGTCTCCGGCCAGTGGTGCGGGATAACAGAGAATGTTGCAGGGAGCCCATTACTTGTTCTCGGATGGCAGGCGCAGATGTGAAGGGGTTACGATGTGCTTGGTGCACTGGATACTGCACGATTCGACCAGCTGGCCAAATGGAGACCCACAATGAGGGCCCTTTCAAACTCTGCCAGGCGCTGTCTCACACGAGTACGTGGCATCTCCGTGTCCTCCACAGCGATCACTCAACATCTGACGCTGCCCACGCTCCCTACCAGGCCTGGTAACAACACTAAACACGAAGAACACTAATGCTCTCTGGTGGCTGTTCTCCCTGTTACAAAGAATTGCAACATTTACATACCCACCGATGGTGTGTACAAACCGCAGATCGTACCGCAAAGAAAGTATTCGTACAGTGCGGATGTACTGTCATTGTGATAGATTAAATCACTTGTCGCCACAGATTTAGGCCGCTTTGCCTGCAGGAGGGGTTGTTATCGCTTCAGTCATCACTAATCACTGTGCTGTCGTTGCCGCAAGGTTATTTAGCATGGGGACGAAAGACGACGGAACTTTCATTGAGTCGACGTGAGAATATTGTGTTAATGTACAAACAAAGTAAAAGTTATCAAATTGGAAAACAGCTCGGCATAAGCTTTACTACGGTGAGTTCAATAGTTAATAAATACAAGCACAGCGGACAAACAAAACAAAACAAAAACAGATCTGGTCGTCCAGAAGTGGTGCCAGTAGGAGAACGACGCATTATTGTGCATTCGGCACGAAAGGAACCGTTCAGAAGTACTGCATCCATGGCTACAGAACTCGCTTCAAGGTCCAACAAAACGGTGAGCGTGCAAACTATAAGGACTGTATTGCACAGCGAGTACCTGCGTGGTAGTTGCCCATGAAAAAGCCACTTATAAGTGAAAGAAATAGGCAGAAGCACCTACAGTTAACGAAAGAGTATTGTGGAAAGACAATGAACTTTCGGAACACCATTATTTTTCTGATGAAGCGAAATTTACACAGTTTGGAACTGGTAGGAGCAGAAAAGGATGGCGGAAGCCAAACACCGAACTTGAACCTCAATACGTAATCCCATAGTAAAACACGGAGGAGCGAATGTGATGGTTTGGGGCTGCATGGCTGCAAATAGAGTGGGAAACCTGGCATTTATTGATGGTATTATGGATGCCAGGAAGTGCATAGATGTGTTGCGCAATAATTTAAGCAGCAGTGCACTCAAGCTTCTTCTGGAAGGAGTATTCCCCTTCCAACAGGACCATGAAACTAAGCATTGTGCAATGATAACCCGTGAATGGTTGTTGTACAATGCTCGAAGAAGACTTCTCACTCCACGGCAGTCAAGGTCTCAGTTCTCTGTGGGATCATCCAGGCAAAGAAGTGCAAAAACGTCATCCTACTAATAAAGAAAATCTTAAAGAGATGCACGGTCCAACATATTTGAGGAGCACACCAAACGTTTAGTTAACTCAATGTCAAGACGTCTGGAACAGGTCATCGAAGCTAAAGGCATGCATACGAAGTATTAAGACTGTGTCTGAACAAAGACTTCGGCTAGTGTTTGGATTATCTAGTAGTGTACGAATACTTCTTGTTGTGTTAAAATACGAGTTCATTTGTTTATTATGTTTATGAATAAATTTATGTAAATCTCATAGCAACTGTACAGGGAGGTGTCTTTTCATTATACATATGTCTAACTGGATGTGTTTATATGAGTTCATGGTACTTAATATACAAGGTATACGTTAATATGTTGGTGTACGAATACTTTCTGTGGCTACTGTACATGTACGAGGGGGGTTATTCTGCCCGAAGGCAGGTCCGAACCTCCGCAGAGGTGTTCCTGAGCCGGAGTTTACGTGCGGTAGGGTGGCCAGTTCCTTTCCGTTCCTCCATTCCCTTACCCTCACCAACAGCGCGTGGCAACCCATCCAACTTCTGACCACGCCCAATGTTGCTTAACTTCGGAGATCTCACGGGATCCAGTGTTTCAACATGCCGTACATGTACGATGTTAAATTGAATGTTTTTGTCAGGAAGTGTAATCAGTCCCATACGCATCACTGCCGTACGTCCCGTATTTTACATATGAAACTACTACTTTATTATTAGCTACGTGGGAGGAATCCAAACAAAAGGGCATGAAATTCGGCCGTGAACTTCTGATAGGAAATAAATTAGGTCCTCAGTCGGTTCACAGGAAATTCTGAATACTTCTGAAATAAAAGTAAAAGGGGCCCGGCCAATCATGCCTCCGCCCAAGAACCGCCCCTGGTAGGTGGTTGCCCAGTTGTATGATCACTATCATCACCCTGGAAGACATTCGGAGGCGGTGGCAACATTGACGCAAGTGCGATAAACAGGTATAACTTGAAAACCATGTTCTCTCTCCCATGGGTAACTAATATAAGTATCGAGCTCGAATTATTATTATTATTATTATTATTATTATTATTATTATTATTATTATTATTATTATTATTATTATTATTATTATTATTATTATTATTTTACATTCTTTATTATTATTATTATTATTATTATTATTATTATTATTATTATTATTATTATTATGTATAGCTATGAAGTGTACATCCATTTAGTATTAGTACTGTTATTATTTACGTAGTCGAATGATCGTAATATGTGTGAGGTTATCTTATGAGCATGTGTTGTACATAGACATTGATATCAGTTCCGTTAATGTAAACATCTGTAAATTAATATTATAATTTATTCTTACCTGTATATATAAATTGTAATCCATAATTGTGAAACACACTGTAACTTCCAGAATGGTATAGACACTAGAATGATTGAGAATATTCTGTACACTATTTTTATGTATTGAGCACTCTAGAATATTCAAGAAGGTAGTTTTTTTTGTAACGTATCTTTCTGGAAGACTGGCCAGCATATATATAAAGAGACGAACTTGACGGTGAAGTGAGTTGCAGTTTTTAGTTAGTTGTTGTTTGGAAGTTATTGGTTATTGGAGTTTTGGTGTAACAAGGTAACCACGTGTCTGACATGCTGAAGTAGCCAGTCGGTAGTCATCTGTTTTATTTGTGTTCCAAGGTTGTAACCTCTATGTGCTCTATTATGCAGTTGTTTTAATAATGGCGGCTTTGTTGATATCCTCGAAGTGAAGTGTTTGTTGTGATACTGTGATTAAGGTTATGTGTATGTTAACTTGTGTATGTATGTGAATAAAAATTAATTGTACCAACTGACAGCATCTCGTGTGCGTCTGTGTGGTTACGTTAACATATGAATAGTTGTCAATGGTTGATCTTACTCTAGTATACCAAACAGATTTCTAAACTGAAAATAAAGTTATTATTCGATCCTTCTACTATGAGGCAAGACAGAACATAACGTGGAAAAACACCACGTGTCTGTTAATTATATATTTTGCATTTTGATGTAATTCTCTTTTTATCTGATGGTGTATAGACAGTTTTATTTGTTTTCCTTATAAGTTACTTCTTAGATGATGTGTGGTTTCTTAAAATACCGACTTATTTAGGACACCATCGTCAGTCAAATGTCGAAGAGTGAACTTTTCACCAATGCCTCCTGCCTTAAAACCTTTTCAGTGTATCAACATTCCTAAAGAACATTTCGTACATTAAAAAAAAACACGTATCCTAGGTCAACATTTTCAAGGCTCATGTTGAATCTGTACTGCCAGGGTCAACAAAAATTATACTTTTAGTTTTATAGCTAATTTGAGCCCGATAGGAATTTAGTGAGGAATTGATAAACTAAACTAAATTCTGAATTTCTTTGGCATTATTGTGACCTTATCGTTCCCAAGCTTAAAGCCTTTTATTTATGATAAATGAAACAATATGGATATTAGAAAGGGAATACTCTGCATAAAATACCAATAAACTTAAATTTTAGGAAAAATGTATACTAGTTAGTATTGTGAGATGATAGTATAGAAAGTCAATCTAGAAGAAACTGGGAGGCCTAATACGAAATCAAGATTGTCTTAGTACGTGACTTCTTTGACAACTGTGATAATGTTGATGAGTTCTGTAATTCTAGTTTACGCGTCTGGCGTAACAAGTAACTTCGCAGAAATGTATCACGAACGTCAACAACTCTTAGAGGTCTCGAATCTTTGACAGATCGGACATTCCTGTGGTAAATGACAGGGCAAACGGAATGGATGTTCATGGGATGCATATAAGTAGGATTTATGGAAGGAAAAATGTAATCCCTTGTGGATACATCCATCGTACCCTCTGTTTGTCTTAAGAGACGACTAAAAGGGGAACCCCACGGGTCCTCTAGCTGAGTTCCACTTACTCGTTCCAGGCTATTGGACCTAATTCGTTCAACTCTTGTTCTCCTTCCTATTAGGCTTGCGAGGCCTACGGCGTCTGATATTCGCGCCATTCGAGGCCTCCCTTTTTCCTTCGAAGGGACTGTACCTACTCTTTCTTTTTCAGTAAGAGAGGACGGTTGCCCAGTTGTCCTTCCACCGAGCGAGTTGGCCGTGCGGTTAGGAGCGCGCAGCTGTGAGATTGCATCCGGGAGATAGTGCGTTCGGACCCCAACGTCGGCAGCCCTGAAGATGGTTTCCCGTGTTTCCCATTTTCACACCAGGCAAATGCTGGGGTTGTACCTTAATTAAGGCCACAGCCACTTCCTTCCCATTCCTTATCCTTTCCTATCCCATCGTCGCCATAAGACGGTGCGACGTAAAGCAAATAGAAAAAAAGTTGTGCTTTCTGATAAAACAATAATCACCACTACCAACACCATTGCAAAGTAATGCTGAATGGGCAAACAGAATGGGACTGGAAGCGTTATAAATTCGGTTGAAGGGAGAAATGGGAGTTCTAGAAGAATACAAGGCGACCCTCAGAGGCTGTCAGCTTGCGAATGTGGTCATTTCTACCACTGACCAGAGCCAGCTTCCTCTCTTTCACTATCGTTTGGGTGAGGACGGTGACCCCTGTCTATCGTAAGAGGCGACTAAAAATCTAATAGGGAGAATGAAAATGAGGAGTCTGACGCAACTAAGTGGAAGCAACCCCATACTTGAGATAACGGAGACGAGCTGCTCGACCAAACGGTATGCTCCGTGCTGTCAGTGGAGATATGACATTATAATAGTAGATGAATAAGCTTAGAGTTTTTAAAAAGCACAAAAAGAAGAGATCAAAGAATTCAAGAGGACAAATTGGAACAAGTATTCGTTTATAAGAAGAAGGATTGGTGATTGGAACAACTTACCAAGGGAGATCTTCGATAAATTTGCCACTTCTTTGAAACCGTTTAAGAAAAGACTATGAAAACAACTGATAGGGAATTCACCGCCGGGGTGACAGCCCTGAATGCAGATCACTCGTGATTGATTGATTGATTGATTGATTGATTGATTGATTGATTGATTGATTGATTGATTGATTGATTGATTGATTGATTGATTGATTGATTGATTGATTGATTGATTGATTGATTGATTGATTGATTGATTGATTGATTGATTGATTGATTGATTGATTGATTGATTGATTGATTGATTGATTGATTGATTGATTGATTGATTGATTGATTGATTGATTGATTGATTGATTGATTGATTGATTGATTGATTGATTGATTGATTGATTGATTGATTGATTGATTGATTGATTGATTGATTGATTGATTGATTGATTGATTGATTGATTGATTGATTGATTGAAAAAAGATCCAAGAACATTCCAACAAAATCTGGACTTGGCAGCAGAATAGGGCATCATATGCATAGAATGCCAAGCATGTTTCAATGGATTTTCCATTACTGTATAAAATTTGCTATTTACTTCTCATTTTAAAAGATATGGAGGTAAAATTGGGTATGTGAGCTTGATATACTCCAAGGAATATAATCATGTGAATTGCATTTCAAAAAACAAAATTTTATGGAATATTATGCACAAAAATAATATTATTTTTTATTTAAAGAAAGGAAAAACATAATTTGAAATTAATTAGCACATTTTACACTAAATCCAAAGTGACAAAGTGAAGATATTTCATCTTAACTCTTATCGGGGATGATATATACCAATTTATATTGTTAATGTAGGTCTATTTTCCAATTTATGAACTAATTTCCAAAAACATTGAACATGTGGAGAGAAAGACACCAACAGTGTAACCTGTCAACGATTGGATATTTTATGAATTTTGGGAGATTAATAGTAATCATTTGAGAGAACTGTGTCTAATAGCAGTATTTGTTACTACAGAACAGTTCAGAAAATCAGAATAACATATAAAATCAACTAATAGTGTCAGGAATGAAAGTGTAAAGAACAGATTGAAATATTCTATGGGTGAAGCATCAGGATGAGGTAGGCCTACATTTTGGCCCTGGGATTTAATAAAAATGGTGGGGATGGACAACATTACTTTCAGGGAATATGCATTCAGTCCAATAATCATCTAATTCACTGTCACTGACATTTTCATTAGCACTGTTACTATAACTCTTTGACGTTCCACGAAATGTTGTAAGCCCATTAGCCAATGGCACGGCTTCATCATTCCTGGTGCGCTATCTGAAGACCCCAAAAACATCATAGTCATCACTTTCGCTAAAATTAGAGTCGCTTACATCTTCAAAGCACCCCAAAAGTTCCTCAATTCCTTCTCCCGAGTTAGGCCTACGTGACGACATGCCTTGTTGTGATAAATGTACTATTTACAACTTTACTACGACTTAATAAATTGCTAAGTAACTATAAATACAGTAGAAATAATAATAAAGTTAATATATTACGATAAGTAACTCAAATACGTCAATTAGAACATAAAATTATTGAAAACAAATCACAACACGCGGACATAAACAAACAAGGAGGCTGCCATATTGGATCATAGACGTCAAGCGCTCACAGATCATACACTCAAAATCGACGAGTAAACTAGCAAAAATGAAGCTATGTCAGTGCCATCTAATGACATAAGAAGGAATTACAAACGTTCTACCTTCTTTCTACTTGATTTGTGGCGCAATATAGCGCCTTACTGCATAACTACACCACTTATACGAGGGTGCCGATCGAATCGGCATCCTGGCATTTTTCGTACAGAATGTAAGTGCCGATGCATCGGCACCTTGGCACTGTAAGAGTAAATGAAGGTTCCAATGTCATACACCATGTGTACAAAGTGGTAACTCTCTTGGGCTTTGAAAAATATACCTGGATGATGTGCTAAGTACTTTACAGTGGCATGTCAAAAATCATGTGTTAATGTTAATGTGCAAATTTCGTGGGTTTACCTCAAATATTACTAAAGCGATGACAGATTTAAAATTTCCCAAATATTCAGCCTTCGTCTGCCCTTAAAATCCACAACAATCGAAGAGACATAAGACACACACACAGAAGCGAGCAGCCCAGTGTCACAGTGGCTGGCGACAGGTGCGAGTTGTCTCGTCATTCCAGTCTCGTGCACAGGGCCGACAGGCGAAGGATGATATACCAGCCCGCCACTCCGTGCTGACAAAGATACCATCGCCACTGCTTCGTTTTAACTGAAAAAGTCAACTACGGTAATTGAGTGAGGGGTTGTCCTGCTGATAACAGCTATGTCACATGTCCATGGCGAGGTCATCTTAATCACTGATAACAAAGGCTCTCTGGTCAACACCTTGCTTACCTTCTGCTACACATATCGCTCTTGCGTTTGACGCGTTAGATCTAGTGAAAACAGGATATATAGTGAAGTCAAACCCCTGTCCAGGGCCGATTCTCCGTGACGATGATGTTTAATGAAGGGATGTTAAGGCGCAGTACCTTTCCAAACATATAGCTATTTTCATACACACAGCGAACAAAGTAAAGCAAAGCAAAGTCAATTCCGCACAGGCCATGAAGGCCCTTGGACGGATGGAAGGTAAAAGCTCCCACGATCCGTAACCTCGACACTTGATTGGGAAGAGTGGTTAGCTCCGGCCGCCTTACCCCTCAGGAATTAATCTGGTACTCATTTTTATTGTTGGCTGAGTGAACCTCGGGGCCATGTGCACCTCCGGAAGAGGAAATCTGTCTTAAATTTTACGACTTCCTGACGGGAATTCGAACCCACGTCCTTCCGGGTGAACCGAGCACGCCTTTACCGCTTCGGCCAGGCAGCCGATATTTTCATACGCATTGGTCAATATATGTATTTTGGGACATGAAATGAAGCAAAATAAACACAATTTCTTTGCACCTTTTTTGTGAGATTCCTACATTTTTTTCACCCTTTCCCTTCTATTTCATTCTTCAGCACCTTCACCCCACCAATTTTATCTGAGTTTTTAAAAGATTAGACAGAGTTTTTCTTGTTTACTTTATTGAACATATTTTTAAGATGTTGCTTAATCGGAAGTTAACAATAGTCAATAAACAAATATTAAAATATAATTTGTGGAAAACATTAGTAATTCATATCCCAGCAGCCATCTCAAGCAGGTGCAACAGTTACTCAACAACAAAGACCTAGGCCCGGTTTCATCAACACATGTTAGTACTTAACATGGTGTTAAATCATTTTAACATACGATTTAAGAAAATTTGCGTTTCATCAACAACTGTTAACATTAACAAATGTTAAACTGCGTATTAAAGTTAACATCAGCCATTTCCAATGTTAAATGGCTAACATTAGCATTTAGCAACCTGTTCCAAAATGGCTGCTGTGAATCTCGCTTTCGATGCGGAATTGCTCTATTTAGATCTTTTACAAAACAATCCTGATCGTAGAAGAGTTCAGCGACGTGATGACTTTGAAAATTTGACGGATGCGGAATTTCTTCATAGATGCAGGTTATCGAAAATAGTCGTTGCTAATGTTGTTGACGAAATTCGAGTGAGGTTAGAATATCCTATGAAGATAAACTTACCTCTTTCTCCAATGATGCAGGTACTGATAATATTACGATTTTCTTGCTACTGGTTCTTTTCACATAATGGTCGGAGACAATGCTGGAATTTCTAAAGCCACTGTTAGTAGAGTTGTTTGTCGAGTGTCTGCAGCAATAGCATCCATGAGGAGGAGGCATATAACATTATAGTACGCGAACCTTTTCTTGAGCCCTGAGCTCCATAGTGCTGAATGGGAACTAGGGCTCAAGAAAAGGTTCGCGTACTATACATTCCCTTCAGTAGAAGAGCATCAGCAAATTATCCGCGACTTCTATGAAATAAGCCGTTTTCCTAGTGTTTGTTCTAGGTGCAATAGATTGCACAATAGATAGATCCAATCACCTGGGGACAATTGGGCCGAAATATATCGTAATCGGAAGGAATATTTCTCTGTTTATGTTCAGGTGATTAGTGAGCCTAACCTCCAAATAAGGGATATACTTGCTAGGTGGTCTGGTTCTGCACACGACAATACAATATTTAATAACTCCCATATCGGAGCACAGTTTGAAGTGGGACAATTAACGACGTGATTTTGTTAGGTGACAGTGGATACCCGCTAAAAAAAATCTGTTAACCCCATTGAAACCCTCGCGGACTTTCTCCCACGCCTCGTCCTTTTCTTTTATCGTCAAGCCATCTGTGCGCTTGCACTCAATAACTTATATATATTTACTAATTCAATTAACAACTCTTTTTAGAAGGAATAAAAATTAGAACTACGATTCCGTTTCACTTCACGCGCCATATTTTACAGCTGTACTCAAACAAAAGCGCATCGGAGCGTGCTGTAAAACAGCATGTTCGTACCACTGCCTCCTTGATTCGCACCAGTTTGCAATATTGGGAGAGTTAACAGTCGATTAGTTAACATTTCACAAGAAAAGTTTGATGAAACGCAAGAAACCTAACAAGATGTTAAATTTTTAACTCCGTATTAACTAACTACTTGTTAGTATATGTTTAACATGTGTTAATGAAACCGGGCCCTAGAGTTGGAACTTTTTGCGGTGCATGACTGTAGGTATTTGCCTGATGTGATTGAGTTTCAAAGAAGGTACGGAGAAGGAGGAACAGTGGCAGAAGTTGATGAGTGTTAGGGACAGTGGCGTATCCTGGAATCTCCACTGAGGCATGCAACTAGTAACCATGCAGTTAACACAATGTATTAAGTAAATTTCAATTCTACTCACCCTAATTACATGTAGGTGAACTCGAGCCAAACAGTTTTACTGTAAGTTTCTGGATTGAACGTGCGTACACAATTCTTGTTTTCTGTTTTTAAATTTACGAGGGTCCGCCTCTGTGGTGTAGTGGTTAGTGTGATTAGCTGCCACCCCCGGAGGCTCGGGTTCGATTCCCCGCTCTGTCACGAAATTTGAAAAGTGGTACGAGGGCTGGAACGGGGTCCACTCAGCCTCGGAAGGTCAACTGAGTAGAGGGGGTTTCGATTCCCATCTCAGCCATCCTCGAAGTGGTTTTCCGTGGTTTCCCACTTCTCCTCTATGCAAATGCCGGGATAGTACCTAACTTCAGGCCACGGCCGCTTCCTTCCCTCTTCCTTGTCTATTCCTTCCAATCTTCCCATCCCCCTCAAGGCCCCTGTTCAGCATAGCAGGTGAGGCAGCCTGGGCGAGGAACTGGTCATCCTCCCCAGTTGTATCCCCCGACCCAGAGTCTGAAGCTCCAGTACACTGCCCTTGAGGCGGTAGAGGAGGGATCCCTCGCTGAGTCCGAGGGAAAAGCCAACCCTGGAGGGTAAGCAGATTAAGAAGAAGAAGAAGAAGAAATTTACGAGGGAAGGTAGAGGTCTCCCGGCTTTAACTATTTGAATCTTTTCATCAAACGAACGGCCAGCAAATGGCTTTTCAAACTGATTTACAATTATATCCGTTTTAGACTCATCCATCGTTAATACCACATGTGCGCAAAATATAATAAAACACCGAAAACACAATGAATAAACTCACTAGTTAGCCACAACTCAAGCACTGGAGGTAAGTCACCCCAGTGGCATTGGTCAGTTTCGTCACGTTGGGTTCTCGCTAGGGGGTAATCTGTGGGTCCCGTTCGCTGTAAAGATGCCGACTTTCTCCAAGTTGCTAACAGATGGCAGAGGGTAGCACGGGTATGGGGTGACAAATTCTGACCAAGTTTCAATTGCAGCGACATCGTTCGGAGGGTTTCAGAACTACATCTGCCACCGAATGCGATTTTAAGATTGAATGCCTTACACCCTTAACTCCTCCATTCGCTGTCTCTTTCTTCCTAGAGTGGTGTAGACGGCGAGACTACACCAGCACCACACGTAGTCAAGCAACGGAACCAGTACAGTTGCGCGGACCTTTTGAACTTCTGAGAGATGAAATCGTTAATATTTGACTTGAAACAACCTAAAATTGTACATCAGACAGTTCTTTGTGTTATCGTAACGCATGCAATGAATGCCTTGCACTCAAGGAGAATACGCCCCTGGTTAGGGACAACATTGATGGATTTGCTAAATACAAATTCTAATTAAATATTAAAAACAATCCTCTTATGGAAACCTCACATGGCCCTGAGGTTCACTCAGTATACACCAAGAGTGAGTGAGTACCTAAGGGCATAGGGGACCAGGCCTAGAGCTAAGCACCAAGTGCCGAGGTTACGGATAGTGGAAGACTTTACCTTCCACCCCTTCCAGGACTTCCATGGCCTGTGCGGAGATTACTTTGCCTTTTTATGTCTCGGTAGCTACATGGACTTCGATATAGAAGCATCGTGATACTAACCGAAGACAACAGCGCTGCTTTTGGACACATCCAATATTGAGAACGCGCAACAAACACGGCCATTTCGCCTCGCTTTTCGAGGAACAGAAGAGGGACGAAGATAATTCTTTAAAGTATTTTCAAATGAGTGTAGCACCATTCAGTGAATTATTTCCGTTGTTACAAGATCGTTTAAAGACGCCTCAGTTTAATGGATGAATAACTCAGAAATGAATGTCGCCTTAAGAGTACGTACAGGTCTACTCCGTAGTACGTAACTGTCACGACTAGCCTTCCGGCTACGGTGGGGAAACAAGAAATGTTGCGGATGGCAAGAAAAGGTGCGTTTGAGTGGGATTACCGGTGGTAGGACGCAGTCAAAAGCAGGGAGATACGGCCATTGCCGCAGCATATGGCCAGGATGAGCCACTACGAACGCTGCGTCTGCGCAGTCTATTACAACTGCATAAAGAATACACTGTCTGAACAACCGGGCACCTTTCGAATGAACTTAAATCAAGTGTCATTTATGTACACGGTAAAGTGGAAACATGAAGGTACAACTACAGTGCAACCACGGTCTGGTCAACCTCACATAGTACGGTTATTTCTGTCCTGCATTAGTGAGGTCAGTAAGCTTCCTTGGCCTACAAGTTCTCAAGATCTCTAGCCCTTCGCGGACGTTTGAGATTAAACTGGACGGCAACTTCGGCCAGGGGCATCTTTGGTCGATTTGGAGCGTCATTTGCGCGAGGTTTTGCAGGATCTTCTTCACAAGTCAGGAAAACATCCGACGTCTGTATGCCTGCATGTCCAACAGTATAGTCGCGTGTCTCCATGCAATGGGTGATCAACACCATACTAAGTGCATCCGGCAAGCGAATGATGATGTTGATGATGATGATGATGATGACGAAGGTGATGTTTAAAGGGGCCCAAAATTGCAGGTGTGTGTTACCCTGAAATAAATATCGTATAATAGCTTAACCCTTCTTTATATTGTACTGATACTAGCAATAATAATAATGTTATCTGCTTTACACTCCACTAACTTCTTTTATGGTTTTCGGAGGTGCCGACATTTTGTCCCGCAGGAGTTCTTTTACGTGCCAGTAAATCTACCGACACGAGGCTGACGTAGTTGAGCACCTTCAAATACCACCGGACTGAGCCAGGATCGAACCTGCCAAGTTGGGGTCAGAAGGCCAGCGCCTCAACCGTCTGAGCCGCTCAGCCCGGTACTGATACCAGTATATCTATTTTGGCATAAATATATCTTATGACTGGAGGTCATCTGAAATTTTGCTTCACGAAATGAACGATACAAAATGTATTACGCGATGTAACCAAGCCATTGTGCAGGCTATGATGTGAAATATTAATGGATGGCCATGACTGGGAGACATATAGAAGGCTCTTTTATCAAAGAACTCTCACCTCATCATACTGTAGAGAACCGATTGTAGTTTCGTATACCTTGCGTTAGTTTCCTCCTTTCAGTGCACTGAATTCCTACACTTGTCGACTCCAAATTCCATACAGATGTTTCCTGAAAAACGATTCGATCGAAGCAAATAAATTAATCTTGTCTCATTTATTGAAAGACATATTTCTTCTTCTTAATCTGCTTACCCTCCAGAGTTGGTTTTTCCCTCGGACTCAGCGAGAGATCCCACCTCTACCGCCTCAAGGGCAGTGTCCTGGAGCGTAAGACTGGGTCGGGAGATACAACTGGAGAGAATGACCAGTACCTCGCCCAGGCGGTCTCACCTGCTGTGCGGAACAGGGGCCTTGTCGGGCGATGGCAAGATTGGAATGGATAGACAAGGAAGAGGGAAGGAAGCGGCCGTGGCCTTAAGGTAGGTACCATCCCAGCATTTGCCTGGAGGAGAAGTGGGGAAACCACAAAAAACCATTTCGAGGATGACTGAGGAGGGAATCGAAGCCTTCTCTACTCTGTTGACCTCCAGAGGCTGAGTGGACCCCGTTCCAGCCCTTGTACCACTCTTCAAATTATGTGGCAGAGCCGGGAATAGAACCCGGGCCTCCGGGGGTGGCAGCTAATCACACTAACCACTACACCACAAAGGCGGACGGAGGAGTCATTTATAAACATTTAAATTTCCCAAAGGGAAATGTGACACCATTGTTTGTTGCTGTAATAGACTTGTAAAATAAGTCGTGTTCCACCATTACATTATTGCACGAAGGTACCGCAGGATATTTATTTTACAGGCATGAAATTATTGTTTGTGCCTCTTATAAGTTAGTTTGTATTACAGGCCAGCTTTATTATCTTACTTATATAATGCGAATGTAGTGGGAATATATGTCCGTACATTCGTTTCTTGTCGAAATTTTGAGAGGGTTGATAGTATACACGATGTGGACGTGACGCTATCCGTCAATTTTTGAAAGTTCTGTCTGTT
Source organism: Anabrus simplex (assembly GCF_040414725.1). NCBI lineage: Eukaryota > Metazoa > Arthropoda > Insecta > Orthoptera > Tettigoniidae > Anabrus > Anabrus simplex. Next base: position 283,430,057 of record NC_090265.1, read on the forward strand.
TGTTGTTCGGTTGAGATTACGTAAACGTAAAAACTGCTGTACATTCTTTAGGAAAGTTACCAATATAACATATTCGAAATTTCCCTGCGCTTGGTTTTGTCTCATTCCGTTAATTAGGAGCTGAGAAATAACGTTTTTAACCTCAAGAATACCGCCGAGACGATCAATGAATCAGCGACTTTCCATATGGGAAACCGATAACACGCACAGGTCCACTCTCGGTTTCTTATTAATGACAGGGTAGCGGTTGTGTTGAGTACTTTCTTGCCTGCCCGGTTGACTGGCTCGGACGGTGAAGGCTCTGGCCTTCTGTCCCCAACTTGGCAGGTTCGATCCTAGCTCAGTCCGGTGGTATGAGCCGAGATCGAACCCACCAACTTCAGTTCAGAAGGCCAGCGCTCTACCACCTGAGCTACCCAGCCCGGCATTATTGTTATTATTATTATTATTATTATTATTATTATTATTATTATTATTATTATTAAGAAAAGGCTAGGGAAACAACAGATATGGAATCTGCCACCTGGGCGACTGCCCTAAATGCAGATCAGTATTGATTGATTGATTGATTGATTGATTGATTGATTGATTGATTGATTGATTGATTGATTGATTGATTGATTGATTGATTGATTGATTGATTGATTGATTGATTGATTGATTGATTGATTGATTGATTGATTGATGTTATTTTACAAGCTGCTTTTCGTCGCACCGACACAGATAGGTCTTGTGGGGACGATGCGATAGGAAAGGTCTCGCAATGGGAAGGAAGCGGCCGTGGCTGGTGTGAAAATGTGAAACCATGGGAAACCATCTTCATGGCTGCCGACGATGGGGTTCGAATCCACTATTTCCCGAATGCAAACTCGCAGCTGCGCCCAGCTAACAGTACGCCCACATCACACGGTATTATTATTATTATTATTATTATTATTATTATTATTATTATTATTATTATTATTATTATTATTATTATTATTATTATTATTATTAATACATCAGTGTTTGAAGATGTGGATACTGTCCTTATTCTTTCGCGTTTTTCATATTTGTACTTGTCTCCTCCTTCTACTTCTCCCTGTTTCCACACTGACCTGTCATATATTTCCTATTGCGTGTTACTTTTCATATTCTTATCTACATATCTCTTCACTTCATTTTCCACTTTTTTAAATTTTCATTACTTATATTGTCCCATTGGGCTCATTTTCCTCTTCTGTATCTGTCAAATGTTCCTTCTCTTTTAACATATATATTCATCCTTCCGCTCTGCAGTGTTTATCCGGCTTTCTTCTTAAACTATCGTATACCTTCCAGTCAAGATGGCCCCTCAGTGCACTGAAGCACGCCCCCTGAAGAAGCAGAAACGAGATTATTGGGAATGAGAAGAGACTGTGGAATAAAAACTGGGACTGACGAGGAGATATTCGATATATGTGATAATGAGACAGCACGCAGATTGTCTTTATCCTTTGTGTGTTCATGTCTCTTTTTGCTTTCATCTTCTGTTGCTCCCTCTTTCTACACTGACCTGACATTTTGCTTTTCCTATCAAGTGTTCTGTTTCATATTCACATACACGACTTAAATTGGCATTTGTTTATTCTTTTCTTCATTATTCATTGGCTTGTACATGCCCCCGAGTGAATGTATTATAGACTGTTATGACTTTCGGTATTCAGTCTGCAAACCTCTGTGAATTTACTAAATGTCGCCATAATCTCATATTTGTAACTAGTTCTGTGATCTCGTTCAGTTCAATACATCTCTTTATGACTAGAAACTGAGTCTAACCATCGAATTCATGGTCTCCCTCTACATCTCTTACCCTCAAGGGCTGAATCCATTATTCTCCTAGGCAGCCTATTCTCCTCACATGACCCCAAGACCGAAGTCGGTTAGTGCGTACAGCTTCAGTCTTTATTTCTTCTTTCCGAGTACCCACGTACCATTGTTCACATCTGTTTGTACCAGCGATCATTCTCGCTACTTTCATGTCTGTTACTTCTGACTTGAGTCCTGAGTCCACCCAGCTTTCACTCCCGTACAGTACAGTTGGGCTGAAAACAGATCGGTGTAAAGATATTTTCGTCCGGGAGCTGATTTCGTTCATACAGAATAATAATACCGATCGCAACTGCGAGCTCACTGCATTAACTTTACTGCAGTCTCACTTACCATACTACCATCCTGGGAGAATACATATCTTAAATACTTGAAATGGTCTACCTGTTCCAGTTTTATATTCCCAAAATGTCATTCGATTATCTTTGAAATCATTTTAGTCTTGGAAAGGCTAATTTTCCTTATCGTACTCGTTGCACCTTTTTTTATGTTCCAGGCTTTCAGGACAATCTGCCATTATCCCAACGCGGGTCACGGCGCAATATATTGCGTGTCGAAGTTCCGAGTGTCATATCTTTGCTTCTCTATGTCTTTGGGCAATGATTCGAAAACATACGCTATCTGCCATCTCATGGCTACGTTACTCAAGCTTGCACTTGTTAATGTCCTCGCGAGAAGTGCTGTAAACTTAGTTTTGTATGTGAATGTCTGCGGTTTTTGGGATCATCTACTAGCTGATGAACAGTCGTGCTGAATTACTAAATAGTGAGAAAGTGGTCGAAATTTGTATGACTGTTGTAAGTGAGGATTCTGTGGTCTTTCCCACTGTCAACCAGGTGGCATATTCCCTACCCACTGTTTACCTAGACTTTTCTTAAACGTTTTCAAAGAACTTGAAAATTTATCGAACAATTCCCTTGATAATTTATTCCAGTCCCTTACTCCTCGTCCTATAAAAGAATATTAGCCCCTATTTGTCCTCTTGAATTCCAACTTTATCTTCATATTATGATCTTTCCTACTTTTAAAAGCTCTGCTCAAGATTATTCATCCACGCCATCTCTACACTGACAGCCCGAAACATACCACATAGTCGAGCATCCCGTCTCCTTACTCCTAAGTCTTCCCAGCCCAAAGTTTGCAACATTTTTCTAACACTACTCCTTTGTCGGAAATCACCCAGAACAAATCTTTCTGTTTTTCTTTGGATTTTTTCCAGCTCTCGTATCAATTAGTCCTGGTGTGGGTCCTGTGCGTTGGAACCATACTCTAACTCTGGTCTTACCAGAGACTTATACGCCCTCTCCTTTACTTTCGTACTACAACACGTAAATTCTCCCATAACCATATGAAGACATCTATAACCTTTCTTAACAACCTCGTTAATACGATTATCCCAGTGAAGATTATTCCTGATATTAACACCTATGAACTGCCTTCTCTTCATCTTGGTGAAACTTTCAACTTGACTTTTCAACCCATTTACCATTATACCATTGTCCGCCATTCATCTCACAACATTGTCTAGGCCCCCCTGCAGTCGCACACAATGCTGCAACTCATTTACCTCTACACAGTATAACATCATCCGGAAACAGCCTTGTCTGTGACTCCAGCTCTTTACTCATATCATTTATATACATATAGCCTATATAAAAAAATAAAGGTCCAATAATACTGCACTATGGTATCTCCCTCTTAATCATTACAGGATCAGATAACACTTCACCTACTCTATTCTCTGAGTTCTATTTTCTAGAAATTTCTCTTTTGTCTAGTCCAATAGCCCTAATGTTCGTCAGTAATCTCCCATCTTCTACCCTTTCAAGAGCTTTGGATAGGTCAATAGTGATACAGTCCATTTGACATCCGGAATATAAAATATCTGCTATATTTTGCTAAAATCCTGAAAGTTCATCCTCACTGAAATAACCTTTCCTAAACATGAACTGCCTTCTATAAAATCAGTAATTTCACATACGTGTCTAATATAATAAGAAAGAATGCTTACCCAGAACATACAAACAACCATGTCAAGCTACTGGGCTGTAATCAACCGCTTCATGTCTTCACTATTTCCCTTGTACACTGGCGCTATTATTGCAACCCTCCATTCATTTGGTATAGCTCCTTCATGCAAAACAATAAAATAAGTATTTCAGGTATGGCGCTCCATCCCAACCCATAGACTTTAATATATACCCAAAACTCTTATCAATCCCAACTGGCTTGCTAGCTTTCAACTTTTGTATCGTCTTGTAAATGCCTTTATTATTGTACGTAAATTTCAGTAATTTACAGTATTAGTCTCCTCCTCTATCTGGATATTATCCTTACATTTAACTACCTTTACATACTGCTGACTGAATACTTCTGCCTTCTGTAAGTCCTCACATACCAACTCCCCTTGTTCATTAACGATCCCTGGAATGTCCTTCCTGGACCTTATTTCTGCCTTAAAATGTCTATACATATCCTTTCATTGCTCCTTAAAATTCATTTGGCTACCAAATATTTTGGCATCATGTTAGCTGTTTGGTTTTTCAAATTCAGTTTCCTAGTAAACTCCTTCAATGTCCCCTTACTCCCGCAAACATTCCTAACTCTATTTTTTCTAATTTGCACATATTTTTTAATCTCTTTATTTCCCCCGTAAGAATCTTGAACCAAGAACTCATTCTATCATCAATTCTCACTGCAGGCTAATTTTCAACATAAATACTATTGATTGCTTTTGACAATCTACCTTTAATCTCATAGATTGCAAGAAATTAACAATTTTGTCTCTCCTTGACTTTGGTAATGCATATGACTTCGTTTATCACGATATACTGGTAGCCAAACTCCGTAGCCGAAATTAATCTGAGCGCACTCCACATTGCATTGATCCTTATTTAACTGAAAGGTATCGACAGAACGGTTTTATCTGGTAAGTCACTCTCATGGAGTAAGCTTACGGCAGGCAAATCCCAAGGTAAAATTTTGGGACCTTTATTGTTTACACATTTTATGCATGACATTTCATCGGCCCTCAATATCTCGATACCATCTGTATGCAGATTAACTGCGGATTTACTCTTACGCGAAAGTTGCCATAATTCGATTTGTCGTGTTTGTTACTTGGTGATAAAATTGATTCAGATGGATTCGACATTCATTCTGAGAGAGTCCATTTCTACACCTCCGTTGTGTGATGTGGCGACCACTTTGAACAAACCGTGCGCATCTGCAAGTCCTGTCATCAAATTCGGAACATCGACACATTAATACCCAAATACGTGGATTATTCCCACAGATTCGAACGCCTGTCTTCTATCAAGAACTGTTCGATGACAGCCACTGATACCTTACACGTGACGTCCACTACGCGATAGTTAAGAGTTGGATAATAATTTTTCTTTTTAATTGAGCCAGTCTTTCATTTAGTTGAGTAGCCTGTAGCTAGATACATTATGTCCCACATAAAGATATGGTGAACGTTGCACCGCTGAGATAAGAGGTGAGTAGTTGAGCGGTGCCGGGAACGTCTAGAACAGTCATCGTCAAGCGAGTGCGAAATGCCTTCGGAGACAGTTTGCTCCCCGCTCTCGAGGAACGAGAGCAGCTTAGCGAGCAAGTAGGGGAAGTGCTTCACGTAGTATGTACTGAAGGCCAGTGACGCAAAGATATAGCATATCTTTCTGGACAGGTTAGATTGCGACACGATACGGGCAAACCCATGTGAGGTGACAGACCGTTCAAATCTAGTCGGTAAATGTTGCATTTAGTACGGACGAGAGTTCAGCACAGCGTAGGCCATCGACGCCAACAAGTTTCAAACCTTCCTGGGAAGAAGAGTATTTAATACTTCAAGAAAATAACACAGCAAAATGTTTAATATGTAATAACATATTGAATCACATTTTAAAAACATTAAAAGAATGTAAAGAGGTTTTAAGATCAGTTATGCCGATTTTGAGAGTAGGCTTCACGATATTCAGGCATTAGAAAGGATCTGCAGGTATTCGCTACCCCCTTCTCAGTGGATGTGTAAACTGTTACACCAGAACTACAGCTAGAACTGACTGACTTAAAGTGCGATACTCAAATGAAAAAGAGGTTTGCAAACACGAAGAGTTTGACCGAATTTTATGTTCGTTTTCTAGGGAGAGATTTCTTACATTGTACACATTTAATGCTCATGTTGTTAGTATATTCAGATCACCTTATTTATGTGAACAGATGTTTTCATTATTAAAGTTTTGTAAATCTAGACACAGAAGTAGGCTCACTGATGAAAACTTGAAATGTGTTTTGCGATTAGCCAATACGCAAACGATAGTACCAGACATTGATACAATACTATCTAAACGAGCCCAAAGGTCCGTGAAGGAGGAGTACAATAATGATATGTTTCAGTTCGCGTGTTAAATTTGTTGTCATAGTCATAAATGCCATACAAATATTGAAATGTATGTTAATGAGAGTGCAAGGAATGTGTACAAATCACTTAAATTGTATTTTTCTTTCGGTAAATGTACGTGACCCAAAGCTTCAATTAATCGTGAAAATGTATTTATTCAGGAAATATTGCAGACTGCTGTATATTTCCTTTGTCAATGAATAATTGCACCCCTGAGATAAGAGGTGAGTAGTTGAGCGATGCCGGGAACGTCTAGAACAGTCATCGTCAAGCGAGAGCGAAATGCCTTCGGAGCCAGTTTGCTCTTCGCAAATTCAGTACGGTCACGGTATGCAACCCGCCTGTCCACTGCTCTCTTGTCACGTGACAAACAGCCGTCCCGAGCGGAGCAGGTAACACCGGCTCCCCAGAGCAACTACGTGATGACGTCTGGTCTAGAATTCAATAACCACTCTTGCAGATAATGGTGATTACTATCTGCTTTACGTCTCACCGATACATAGAGGTCTAATGCGTCGATGGGAAAGGAAATGGCTAGGAGGAGATAAAAGCGACCGTGGCCTTAATTAATGCACAGCCTAGTGTGAAAATGGGAAACCACCAAAAACCATCTTCAGGGCAACCGGTAGTGGGGTTCGAACCCCAAACCGCTCGGTAAATAGGAATATAACTAGAAGTAAAATTCAAACAAATGTATTAAAATGAAATTTTGAAACCTCCTTTTGTGTCATAAAAATGCCGTAAAAAATTCATAATATTAATTAATCCATTGTTGTGAAACAAAATAGGATTCAGTATAATGAATTGATAACTTACTAGTGACATTTTAATGAATTATAAGTAAACAACAATCAGGCACACTTCTGTCAGATAGTAGACTTTCTACAAGATAAGAGCGGAAGTAAACTACAGTCTGAAAAATGAATCTCAGGCAGAAGTCTCTGTGACTGGCGAGAGCGAAAATGAACAACAGTCTCACACGTTTATCTCAGGCAGCAGACTGTGTAGCAAGAGAGCGAATGTAAACGACAGTGCGCAATATTCATTTCGGACATACGCCTCTCTAGCAGGTATGAGCAAAACTAAACTACAGTCTAACACATCTCTGCGTTTAAGCTACTGGAAGTAAACTACAGTCTGACACACTTTTCTCGGGCAGTAGGTCTTCAGTAGGTGGGAGTGACAGTAAACTACAGTGTGACACATTTATCTGACACAGTAGGCTCTGAAGGCAAAGCATCTGTGAAACTCCTAAAATCTACGGTTTTCATCCTGTCGCCTTATAATTTTGACCATTTAATGTCAGTATCGGTATGATACAACATACAAAGTTTCAAGTTTCTATCAGAAACCGTTTTTGAGATATTCATAAATTTATCAATATTTTTAACAATTTTCGATGTATTTATAAAATGCTCCTCATGCCAAACGGCTCAACAGATCTGGCTTAAAATTTAATCTTGGTTTTAAGAGACCAGTATAGAAGAAGTGATGTGTGGGTTTTGATAAATTTTAATTACACTGAAAAGAACAAATTATTTCACATAGGCTTAAATTTTAAAATACATTTTATGATGATTATGATGAGAAAAAACTGGATTACCACTGAACTATTGCATGTATTTTAAAATTTGCACATCAGTTTGTTGTTATGTTCTATCTAAAACTATCCTAAAAGTTTCAAGTAGATTGATTGAAAACTGTGGCATGAGGAGCATTTTGAATCTCGAAAAGTGCTGGAAAATAAATTTTGAGGAAAAAGAGATTGAAATTTTAGAGATGAACAATAGTCCAATACCTGAAACTAGTTGACTTAAAACTCCCCAGCACCATATGTTGGACCCTCTGCTGCCTTCTTCCTGGCCTCACTAGCAGTTTTGAGAGTTTTAGATTCCTTCGGGCTGTTGTGAACCCTTGTCACCCAGACACTCCACTGTGGTCAGTTCTACGCTTGTCCCTCATTACACTAATTTTCTGTCCTGAGCTGCTAACTTTAACACCCCTAACACTAGCTTTTAGTTTCTCATTTGCTTCACAACCCATGTTGAATTCAGCAATTGCTGATGTTACAGCGATCTCCAGTTCTTTATTTGACATAAACACTTTCTTCAGACACTTAGCCCAAATTACATTATGCATTCCCCGGCACAATATTTGGTGTGGGGATTTAAACTTCCCCTACTTGATCTTGTAAACTAGTACTTACATTCTTATTCCTGTTAGAAATGGCATTTTTCTACTTTATCCAACACTTTACTAGGACGTTTCTTCCGGTGACGACAAGTCTCAATTCTTCTTCCAATTATGTACACAGAAAATTACACAACCTCACAAATCCCAACCTCAAAAACTAAGCTTCTTACACTAAGTAGATCCTGTTATTGTTTATGTATCATTTATAACACACTTATTACAAATATAACATTTAAGAAATTACAGAAAAGCAGAGTATAGGGCTAAAACACGAATGATAAACTCAAAACGTAAGATCACAACTCTTTGTTTACATTCAACACATGGACAAGCTCCAACACTGAAATAAGCGCCAATTCCACTCGATATATCAATAGTCTGTCAGAATAGCCAACACTAAGACCCACAGGAACAAAATTTCTTACATTCAACCCTCGCGCTCAATTCAAAATCTTCAAAAACAAAACGAAAGATATTCATGAGAATAGTGTCGATGAGCGGCAACGCCCACTTGCGCCGGGTCATTTAAATGGCCGCTAAGGGCTTTAAATGGCTGATATTTAAATGAAACAAAGCTCAAAAAGAAAGTACAAAGTATAAACATTATAAGAACGTAAAAAACTAAAAATGGATTTTTTTCACAATTTTCACCAAATTTCAGCAGCAGGTGGTAGTGAAAGTAAACAACAGTCTGCCACATTTACCTGAGACAGTAGGCCCCTTAGTAGGTGGGAGTGAGAGAAAAATACATTCTGACACATTTAACTGAGACAGTAGACTCCTTAGCAGGTGGGAGTTAAAGTAAACTACAGTCTGACACATTTATCTCGGGCAGTAGGCTCTTCAGCCCGTGGTGGAGGGGTAGCGTGCCTGCCTCTTACCCAGAGGCCCCGGGTTCGATTCCCGGCCAGGTCAGGGATTTTTACCTGGACCTGAGGACTGATTCGAGGTCCACTCAGCCTACGTGATTAGAATTGAGGAGCTATCTGACGGTGAGATGGCGACCCCGGTCTAGAAAGCTAAGAATAACGGCCGAGAGGATTCGTCGTGCTGACCACACGACACCTCGTAATCTGCAGGCCTTCGGGATGAGCAGCGGTCGCTTGGTAGGCCAAGGCCCTTCAAGGGCTGTAGTACCATGGGGTTTGGTTTGGTTTTTTAGTAGGCTCTTTAGCAGGTAGGAGTGAAAGTAAACTACAGTTTGACACATTTAACTGAGGCAGTAGACTCTTTAGCAGGTGGGAGTTAAAGTAAATTACAGTCTGACACATTTATATCGGGCAGTAGGCTCTTTAGAATGTGAGAGTGAAAGTTAACTACAGTCTGACACATTTATCTCCGGCAGTAGGCTCTTTAGAATGTGAGAGTGAAAGCAAACTACAGTCTGACACATTTATCTCAGGCAGTAGACTCTTTAGCAGGTGGGGGTGAATGTAAACTACAGTCTGACACATTTATCTCGAGTAGTAGGCTCCTTAGCAGGTGGGAGTGAAATTAAACTACAATCTGACACATTCATCTCAGGCAGTAGACTCTTTAGCAGGTGGGGGTGAATGTAAACTACAGTCTGACACATTTATCTCGAGTAGTAGGCTCCTTAGCAGGTGGGAGTGAAATTAAACTACAATCTGACACATTTATCTCAGGCAGTAGACTCTTTAGCAGGTGGGGGTGAATGTAAACTACAGCCAGACACATTTATATGAGACAATACGCTCTTTAGAATGTGAGAGTGAAAGTTAACTACAGTCTGACGCATTTATATGAGACAGTAGGCTCTTCAGCAGGTGGGAGTTAAAGTAAACTACAGTCTGACACATTTATCTCATGCGGTAGTTCTTTAGCAGGTGGGAGTGAAGATGAACTACAGTCTGAGACATTTATCTCCGGCAGTAGGCTCTTTAGAATGTGAGAGTGAAAGTAAACTACAGTCTGACACATTTATCTCAGGCAGTGTTACTTTAGCAGGTGAAAATGAAAGTAAACTACAGCCAGACACATTTATTTCAGGCAGTATACTCCTTAGCACGTGGGAGTGAAATTAAACTACAATCTGACACATTTATCTCAGGCAGTAGACTCTTTAGCAGGTGGGGGTGAATGTAAACTACAGTCTGACACATTTATCTCGAGTAGTAGGCTCCTTAGCAGGTGGGAGTGAAATTAAACTACAATCTGACACATTTATCTCAGGCAGTAGACTCTTTAGCAGGTGGGGGTGAATGTAAACTACAGTCTGACACATTTATCTCGAGTGTAGGCTCCTTAGCAGGTGGGAGTGAAATTAAACTACAATCTGACACATTTATCTCAGGCAGTAGACTCTTTAGCAGGTGGGGGTGAATGTAAACTACAGTCTGACACATTTATCTCAGGCAGTAGGCTCTTTAGCAGGTGATTACGAAAGTAAATGACAATCTGGCACACGTATCTCAGGCAGTAAACATTCTATCAGGTAAGAAAGAAAGTAAGCTAACTGATAGTCTGACATATTTCTCTCAGGCAGTAGGGTCTGTAGCAGATGAAAGCGGAAGTAAATTACAGTCGCTGACACAGTGGCGACTTCAACGGCAGTGCCACCATCCCATGGCCCTATACCTTAAATTAAGATCGTAATAAGCCTGATAAAAATTGTGGAGCATCTCCTTGAAAAGAGGATATTGCTTTACGTCACTCCGACACAGATAGGTCTTATGGCGACGATGGGATAGGAAAGGACTAGGAATGGGAAGGAAGCGGCCTTGGCCTTAATTAACGTACAGCGCCAGCAATTGCCTGGTATGAAAATGGGAAACCACGGAAAACCATCTTCAGGGCTGCCGACAGTGGGGTTCGAACCCACTATCTCCCGGATGCAAGCTTACAGCTGCGCGCACCTAACCCCACGGCCGACTCGCCATGTGCGCATCTAATCGCTAGGTAATCTTACTTCAATAGAAACTCTCCTATCTCGGAGTTCTATGAAATGTGTCAAGTCTTGGTTGACACGGCTGTAGCCTGCCATGAGCCGATATCTCGGTGGATGAAAATCCTATGCCACATGCAGTCGTATGACGGCCATTCGTTTCAGCCGAAGAATGGCTGTCGAATGAGGTAACCAGATCACCCTTCAGGATTTCAACCCTCGCAGAACTATTCATTTAAATTGTAATAATAGTCTGTGGATGCCAGATACTTATTTACTTATTGCAGCTAGTACAAAATTAACTGTAAATAGCAGTTAATAGTTTCAGGGAACGAATCCACAAATTATTTCTTCACAGCACCCTTCGCTGGTTTGGTTTGCTATTACTGGTTGAATGCGTGTAATGAATTCGTTGCGGTGCAGTAAATTGCTACGGATATTATTTGTGGTATATTCAGTATCTCTTCCTTCAGTACTGCCGTATGAAAACATTATTGGTGAATGTAGCATTTTTGTTTCATATTTAGAGGGCCTAGTATCAAAATCTGCCAACTATTTCACCAATATTAGGTAACATCATGTTTATTTACGAAATGCGTAACCCCTTTGAATTGAATTGTACGGGACCTTTGCCAGGATTACTTGATTAAAGAACTGGAAAAATTCCAAAGAAAAGCAGTTCGATTTGTTCTGGGTGATTTCCGACAAAAGAGTAGCGTTACAAAAATGTTGCAAAGTTTGGGCTGGGAAGACTTGGGAGAAAGGAGACGAGCTGCTTGACTAAGTGGTATGATCCGAGCTGTCAGTGGAGAGATGGCGTGGAATGACATCAGTAGACGAATAAGTTTGAGTGGTGTCTTTAAAAGTAGGAAAGATCACAGTATGAAGATAAAGTTGGAATTCAAGGAAGCAAATTGGAGTAAATATTCGTTTATAGGAAGGGGAGTTAGGGATTGGAATAACTTACCAATGGAGATGTTCAATACATTTCCAATTTCTTTGCAATAATTTAAGAAAAGGCTAGGAAAACAACAGATAGGGAATCTGCCACCTGGGTGACTGCCCTAAATGCAGATCAGTAGTAATTAAAATTGAATGTATGAGTAGTGTTTTTCGTTACGGTACTTCACTACAGACGAAATAATACGTTTATACTTGGAAGGGAAATATAGTAGTGTACCGGTGCATGGCAGGCTTTGGTACCAGGTGTGATACCTTCAAGAACTTCTGTCGTTTGTTTGTCGAGTAACAATGCAGTAGTTGTTTTACTTTGTGTGAAACGGTGATAGTAAGACCATGCGAATGAGTTTTTCTCGGATATTTCTGGTGTATTTTTGTGATGTCTTATGTCTTCATTTTTAATCTTCTTGGCCGTAGCCTCCGAAATAGCTTAAATCCGCCACTGGCACCGGACATATCTCTTTCAGGTATCGAACTATCCAGGAGGTAAGAGCGAAATTCAGCTACAGTTTGACACATCTCCATCAAGAAACAAACTCTCAAGCCTATAGGCAAACATAATGGTATATTGAACCGAAGAAAGGCGCACGGTGCACCCTCTAGTGGTTCTGAAAAAAAGGGTGAAATTAATAAGTTTCTTGGTATATGGTTGTTTAATTAAAATACTAAATAATTTAATGAACTTCCATAAGTTTTGTTCTTCGTCATCTTCTTGAGATGACAATCTTCAGAGAGAAAATGGGATGGAAATATAGACAGATTAATCAACAGGGCGATATTGGAACGTTTAGCGATTGAGCAACTGGATTACAAGGGTGCAAAATCGATCCATGGTGGTGGAAATTATTCTTTCTTCCATGTAACTTCGCCTCCACATCTACAATGTCGGAAGAGGTACACTTTCTTCTCTAATCAAAGAATATGTTGTGATCGATGCATCGAAGATATTCATTTATTATAGCTGTAAACATCATTACAGACGTTGTATTAACACCTGTTATCGGACAGAATTCGCAGGTTGTTAGTACCTAGTGTTGATAATTTAACCATTTAGCTTTGAATGGACAGATCTTGGCTGTTCGGAGAAATGTATCTATACGCTAACCGTCGCTGCTGCTGCTGCTGCTAATAATAATAATAATAATAATAATAATAATAATAATAATAATAATAATAATAATAATAATAATAATAATACAATGAGAAGAACAAGAAGAAGCTCGTGACACTTACCCTGCCAAACATGCTACCATTCAGTCAGATGGTCTTTAAATTTTAGAATGACACGTGGTCAGCGAAACAAAAGCACAAGGCCGTTGAACACCATTGCAGCACTTAGTTTAGGATTAAAATTCTTCGACTAACCGGGATTCGAACCCAGAGACTCTGTTCAAAGCCAAACACGTTACGTCTAACCCACGGGGTTGTTGATGATGATGATGATGATGATGATGATGATGATGATGATGATAAAAAATAATAATGAGAAGAAGAAGAAATTAAGCTCGTGACACTTACCCTGTCAATAATGCTACCATTCATTTTTTTCTGCTAGTGGTTTTACGTTGCACCGACACAGATAGGTCTTATGGCGACGATTGTATAGGAAAAGCCTAGGAGTTGGAAGGAAGCGGCCGTGGCCTTAATTAAGGTACAGCCCCAGCATTTGCCTGGTGTAAAAATGGAAAACCATCTGCAGGGCTCCCGACAGTAGGATCCGAACCTACTATCTTCGGATGCAAGCTGACAGCCGCGCGCCTCTAACCGCATGGCCAACTCGCCCGGTAGCTACCATTCAATCAGATGGTCTGTAGATATTAGAATGATACGTGATCAACGAAACAAATGCACAAGGCCGTTGAACACCATTGCAGCACTTAGTTTAGGATTAGAATCCTTCGACTAACCGGGATTTGAACTCAGAGACTCTGTTTAAAGCCGAACACGTTACGCCTAACGCACGGGATTGGTGATGATGATCATAATAATTTTAATAACAATATAATACATAATAATTATTGTTATTAATAATATTATGTATGTTCGTTTTAAGTTCCACTAAATAATTTTATGATTTGGGGGACGTTCAGTTGCAGAAATTTTGTCTCGTAAGAGTTCTTTGAGCATATTTGAGCTATCAAATATCATGGGACTGATTTGAGCCATCAAATGTCATGGGACTGAGTCGTAACTGATACCCAGAAACACTCTACCATCTGAGCCACAGATGAGCAGGAAAGTTATTTATCTTTAAAGGAAACATCTTCTCATGCTACTTTGCCTGTGCCCAGCATCGCCCATAGAACTAGGTTTAACCTCCTCGTAGCAGAAAACATCTTCACTGTCTTCACATGACTGAGTGTATCCCTAAAATTAGTCTCTAGTTCGAGGTACAACAAGTAATCGAACTCCCGACCACCTAAACATCTGATTCAGGCAGACAACACACCGTAGGTTATCAGGGAGGTTCGCGTGCGTTACAGGCGCATAATATCTGGCTCCATGGATGAGTGGTCAGTGTCTTGACCCTTGGGACCCTGAGTTTGAGTCCCGGCTAGATCGAAGGATTTTCATCTTAAAAAGTTAATTATCTTGGCTCGAGGACTGGCTGCTTGTGCTGTCCCCAATATTTCTGCAACTCATACAACATGCAGTTTCCCGTACACGTCAGATACCACCCAACCTCGTCGGAGGGTCTGCTTTACAAGGCCAGCAATAGTCACATAAAATTATTATTATTATTATTATTATTATTATTATTATTATTATTATTATTATTATTATTATTATTATTATTATTATTATTATTATTATTATTATTATTATTATTGTTGTGCGTGTTGATGCCAACTGTGATTCTGTCCCCTGCATGAACCAATAGCAAAATGTGAACAGACCAAAATCAACTTACAATCGATGCATTGTTTATATACGGAGATGGGTACGACTCTAGAAAGATAGCCTACAACATGGGACTGTTCCAGGAACACTGTGGTGTACCTGATCCCTGCCTACTCCTCTCCGTCCCTTAGCGTAGACCATTCTCAGCGTTCGCCTGGCAGTACGTGTCAGAGAGTTTGGACGACAGACAGCGCTGTAATCAGTTATCAATTGAAAGTGTGGGGCCTTACCTGGTGAGGCGCTGATGATCGCCGGCGACATGGTACACCAAATACACTAGCACTGAGCACTAACGTGAGAGGAGCAGTGAATGCGTTTCCCCAACTGTGGGGAGCTGCCTGCTGACTTGCCCAGTTATGGTTAGAGTGACCGGTTAACGACGCTAATTAGCCACCAAATCGAAAACGAGTTTCTTCTTCTTTGTTTCTTTTTATACACCGAAGTGTACCGAGAAAATGAGAAGTGCGAGAGAGAAGACAAGCGGGAGATGGGTGTAAAAGAAGTACAAAAAATAGTCATCTTGTGTAAACCTTTGGCTGTTCCCTTTCTCCGTTAATTGGATTCCATGCTTGTTGCTACCGTATAAAGCTCCGGCTGGCTGCTGAAGCTCCTTAGCTCTCCCCCGCCTCCTCCCGCTAGGCGCGGTAATTAATGAAACATTTGCTTTGCGGTGCCCCTCATCACATCCTCACCTTCCTACCGTTAAACATTGTTGTTCTTCCTTCTTACTGATAAGATAAAGCGTCCAGTTACAGCATATCGTTTACAAGAACAATATTCACACTTGTACAATTCATAAGATAGAGACAAGATACAAGGTGATTCGTACAGAACTGGCGCGACAAAATAATATAATATAAACTGTTAAACTGTACCGTATAGATAGTAATGCAATGCCTTCAATTTTCTTGTGTTTATTAGATTTTTTTTTTTCATTAAGGCACAACGCTATCGCCGTTGCACATTCCTAATGACTCGCCGCAGTGTTTCTCCGGTGATGTTCTTGATTTAATTCTTTAGTGTTGTCCTACAACTGTTGTAACGCGTAAGGTTTGTTTGTATACACTCTGTCCTTCAGAGACCTCCCCAGAAAGAAATCCGGGCTGCTGAGGTCAAGGAAACTTGGGAGCTACAATCCTTAAGAGACGACGTAGTTGGGGAAGAAGATCTCAATTAGTTCCATGGACACACTATTCGACACCGCAAGGCCCGCAGACTAAGGTCATAATTTTGATGGTTTATATACGTTGACTGCGGAAGTGTTAGCAAATTCGTCGGGCCAGTTCTATTCGAATCTCCCATTACAACGAATTCTTTCCGACACGTGCCTCGCTTTAGGTCGAAATGAGACTAACAAAACTCCGTGGAGAACATATCCGTGAATTTAAATTTCAATTATAGACATAAATTTTCATTATAAACGGAGCCTTTCAGTGCTTCGTGTAAGTTTCTGTGAATAAACACAGCGTCTTCATAATTCTCCTGTACCAAGGTAACATGCTTGCCTCTTCAGCCCCTACCCAGTAGGCTACTGGATTACCAAATAAGCGGAGTGGGCATTGGTCACTGGGACCCCCACGTCTTTTAGGAGCCCTGTGAAAACGAAAAAAAAAAAAAAGACATTGACTTGATATTGAAAGAATTACAAACAAAGTTTCTTTTTTTTTTTTTTTTGCTAGGGGCTTTACGTCGCGCCGACACAGATAGGTCTTATGGCGACGATGGGTTAGGAAAGGCCTAGGAGTTGGAAGGAAGCGGCCGTGGCCTTAATTAAGGTACAGCCCCAGCATTTGCCTGGTGTGAGAATGGGAAACCACGGAAAACCATTTTCAGGGCTGCCGATAGTGGGATTCGAACCTACTATCTCCCGGATGAAAGCTCACAGCCGCGCGCCTCTACGCGCACGGCCAACTCGCCCGGTGCAAAGTTTCTTAAACTGATTCCAAAAAGGTAAAATGAATCAACTCAAGGAAACGAAAACTACATAGAAGACTCTATAGAGAAAATACTGTATTAACATAATGTACCAATTTGAAATTTACAGCAGATTAAGAATAGACATCAGGTTCAAATTACACTTTTGCTTTGGAAACTCATCTTGTCACCTTCAATTTACAAAAGTAAAACATAAATCCGTACAACTAAACTTTTCACAAATGACATTTCCTAATCAGAAATGGCATAGGCTACATACCTCATCATCATAGACCGTTATGCCTTTCACTGTCCAGTCTGAAAGCCTCTGTGAATTTATTAAACGTCGCAACAATCCTCTATTTCCAACTCGTGCTGTGGCCTCATTTAGTTCTATAGGCTACCTCTTATTTTTAAATCGTTAGAAACTGAGTCTAAACAGTATCGTCTTTCTCTCCCTCTACTTCTCTTACCCTCCATAACATAATCCACTATTATCCTAGGTAACCTATCCTCCTCCATTCGCCTCACATGACCCCACCACCGAAGCCGGTTTATGCGTACAGCTTCATCCATCGAGTTCACTCCTAACTTAGCCTTATCTCCTCATTCCGAGTACCATCCCGTCATTGTTTCCACCTGCTTGTACGAGCAATCATTCTCGTTACTTTTATATCTGTTACTTCCAACTTACGAACAAGATATGCTGACTCAACCCAGCTTTCACTCCGTAAAGCAAAGTTAGTCTGAAAACAGACCGATGTAAAAATAGTTTCGTTCGGGAGCTGACCTCCTTCTTACAGAATACTGTTGATCGCAACTGCGAGCTCACTGCATTAGCTTTACTGCACCTTGATTGAATCTCACTTACTATATTACCATCCTGGAAGAACACACATCCTAAATACTTGAAATTATCTACCTGTTCCAGCTTTGTTTCACCAATTAAAAATCTCTTGGATTTCTTACCTACTGACATCAATTTAGTCTTCGAAAGACTAATTTTCATACCATACTCATTGAACCTATTTTCAAGTTCCAAGATATTAGACTGCAGGCTTTCAGCACAATCGGCCATTAAGACAAAGTCTTCAGCATAGGCCAGACTGCTTACTAAATTTCCACCTAACTGAATCCCTCCCTGCCACTTTATGCCTTTCAGCAAATGATCCATGTAAACTACGAACAACAAAGGTGAAATATTACAGCCTTGTCTAACCCCTGTAAGTACCCTGAACCAAGAACTCATTCTACCATAAATTCTCACTGCAGCCCAATTGTCAACATAAATGCCTTTGATTGATTTTAATAATCTACCCTTAATCCCACAGTCCCCTAGTATGGCGAACATCCTTTCCCTCGGTACCCTGTCACAGGCTTTCTCTAGATTTACTGTAACCGTTCACTACCATGCTAATATGCATGGCATGAGGTCCAACAAGTAATATATGCCGTTTTCCGCGTCATTCCACGACATATTTGGTCGTAATGAGCATTTTTCGCCCACTCCGAGATACGAGTGGTGTTACGCTAACTCGGAGGGTGAAGGTCTAGTTACGCGCACAGAGGTAGAGGCAGCTCATTCCAGCGGAACCTTGATATCGTGTTAAGAAAAAGATTTACTCACTTCGAACATTGATAAAGGAATTAGAAAGATGTTTTTGAAAACTTTCGTCTGGAGTGTGGCACTGTATGCAAGTAGAACATGGACGATAACTAGTTCAGAAAGAAAATAGAAGCTTTTGAAATGTGGAGTGACACATCCGATAGATAATTTTCTTCATCATAGCAACTAATCATGCTAGTTCGAAACTTAACAGTGACTATAAATGCCAGCGTGTACCCCGGACGTGACGCGCGCTGTCTTCGTTCGAACGGCGTGGGGAATTCGCGAGGGCTACCGGCTCAGGGACGGAGTGGGCCAAAGAAGCTAGGTCCAATAACAATAGCAACAACGACTATTACGTTTGGCGACTATTATCATCAGCAAGTACGCTCACAGTTCGCAGCCATGAACTTGCAGCTATACTGAAGAGTCGACACATCAATATCGCCTGTATGAAGGAAACGAAGTTGACAAGACCCAAGGCCAAGAACATGGGAGACGTATACAATATCAGTTTCAGGACAGTGTACTCGAAGAAAACCGCATCACAGACCAGCTACTTTCCATCGAAGTTAACTCCAACAACAATACCATCCACGTTGTCTCATTCTATGCACCGTAAGCTGGATGTCCGGAAGACGAGAAAGATGAGTTCTACGATCGTTCGCTAAGGATGAACATGTGTTTATTGGGAGAGATCCTAATGACCTTGTGGTATCAGCTAGAGACGGTACCCTCAATGTCATGGTGGACAAGACTTTGGCAACCGTAACACTGATGGCTGTCGTATCCTTGGCCGTGCAGAAGTGCATGATCTTATTGTCGCTGACACCTATTTCGAGAAATGGCGACCCATCTAATGACCCACTGTAGTAGTGGACGAGCATCTCAATAAACTACTGGCATCTCCTGCGAAATGATCTCAAGTTGGCGATGAATGTCAAGGTAATTCCATCCAACAGCATTGCTTTTCAACACCACTTTCTAGTTCTAGACCTCCAACTTGATCTCATTCAGAAGACGAGGCGCCGCACGACTAGTATTGAACGCATTAAGTGGTGGAAGCTGTCGTAACACAAAAACGAGTTGGTAAATACCCCGGACACAATTACCGTAGATCCCAACCAAACTGCAGAGAATATCTGGACCGCTATGATTGACTGCGTCCATGCCACCGCTTCGGAAACTTTGGGAAAGACCAAGTCTGGAAGGCAATTCATCTACAAATAGGCCTGATGATGGAATGAGCATACAATATGCAGACAGGCAGTCAAAGTGAAGAAACTAGTGTTTAAGACCTGGCAGGTCTCGCGCCGATTGCCAGAAATACATGACCCTTCAAGCCTGTAGCAAAGCGAGCAGTTGAAGTAGGCAAGGCCCAGCACTACGCGGAACTGTATGACCACCTGGAGAAACACGAGGGATCAAACGAGATATTCCGTTTTGCCAGTTTCTGGTCGCTGATCCCAAGACACTAGTCATATCATGAATATCAAAGATGAAGACCACCAAGTCCACCGAGATCGTACTACAATTCTGAGCTGATGAAACATATACTTCTCAACAGCCACCAGTTGAAAGTGCGGAACGTCTCCCTGGACTAGCTCGAATGATCGCTACGGAAGAGGTAGAATAGGCAATCAGAATTAATAACGGAAAGACATCAAACTTCTGACTTTATGAAACCGGATTCTGGAAGGAGGCGCAGTGTTCTCTATTTGGACCGCCAGTATCACAGTTCTATTTTGGAAACGGAAGTGTGACGTCGGCGAGTTTAGAAATACAGCAAACAGTGCATTTATTACAGTCTCTTATATTTCATTTTAAATTAATTAAACAAAAAAGGAAAAATGAGAATATCATTTGCATCAAATGCAATTTATCGTCAAAATGAAGCTACTTCTGAAAAATTATCTCTAAAATGTTGGGCTTAATGTCTGATAATTTTAATACTCAGTCACTCTCAACTTCAAGTTTAATTCTTAACTTCGATTTCAAATACGTGAGTTGGGAGAATTCGGTTTCACATAAATTAGTGAGGAACATAGTTAAGCTTTTTTCAAGAGTCATGGCGTGACATACAATCAAAGATAAGCTAGTTATAACTGTGAAAATTGTAATTTTATTGAACTGCCAGTTAATAATAATAATGTTATTGGCTTTGAATTTCGTCCCGCAGAAGTTCTTTTACGTGTCAGTAAATCTACCGACACGAGGCTGACGTATTTGAGTACCTTCAAATACCACCGGACTGAGCCACGATCGAACCTGCCAAGTTGGGGTCAGAAAGCTAGTACTTACTTCAATCGTCTGAGCGACTCAGCCCGGCGAACTGCCAGTTGAAAGTTCTGCCAAAGAATCTTCTTCTTGAAGTATAAAAGACAGGTTGATTGATAGCCCATCAGCAAATGGATTTCTGATCCAAATTTAACTTTAAATATCCCCCCAAACCCATGGCACTACACCCCTTGAAGAGCACCAAGCGACCGCTGCTCTGCCCGAAGGCCTGCAGATTACGAGGTGTCGTGTGGTCAGCACGACGAATCCTCACGGCCGTTATTCTTGGCTTTCTATACCGGGTCACTTTAGATATATCATCGGAAAATACTCCTTTAATTGCAAGTGCAGTTGCTCCAAACGTGACTTAATAATTTTGGGGATCTTCTTTGAAATTTTTGAATAATATATGTCACTATATAAGTAAAACGCGTTTTAGGTTTTAAAATGTTGATAATAGAACAGTCCGCCTCTGTGGTGTAGTGGTTAGTGTGATTAGCTGTCATCCCCGGAGACCCGGGTTCGATTCCCGGCTCTGCCACGAAATTTGAAAAGTGGTACGAGGGCTGGAACGGGGTCTACTCAGCCTCAGGAGGTCAACTGAGTAGAGGTGGGTTTGATTCCCACCTCGTCCATCGTCGAAGTGGTTTTCCGTGGTTTCCCACTTCTCCTCCAGGCAAATGCTGGGGATGGTACCTTTAAGGCTACGGCCGCTTCCTTCCCTCTTCCTTATCTATCCCTTCCAATCTTACCATCGCCCCGCATGGTCCCTGTTCAGTATAGCAGGTGAGGCCGCCTGGGCGAGGTACTGTTCATCCTCCCCAGTTGTATTCCCCGACCCAGAGTCTGAAGCTTCAGGACACTGCCCTTGAGGCGGTAGAGGTGGGATCCCTTGCTTAGTCCGAGGGAAAAACCAACCCTGGAGGGTAAGCAGATTAAGAAGAAGAAGATAATAGAACATTAAAAAATAAGATGATGGTATATTCTATGTTTTCGTTAAAATGTCTGAGGAACTCCTGGAACATTGACACGGACCCCACTTTGGTTAACTCAGTCCAGTTCTACGGCGGGATGTCCTTTCTAACGCCAACCCCGTGTGGAGGAATGTATTCGCTATTGCGCTTTTCTCTGCTGGTGGGTGGTGTGATATGCGTATGTAAATGAAGATATGGTCAAGACAAATATCTAGTAAAAGCTACGCTGCCAATAAGACATTATCCTAGTTGTCGGAAAGACAAAGATAATTTTGAATTATATTTCGAAAGCCTCAAGTTTGTCTTCGTGGCGAGTAATTAGTGAAATGGTAGATTTTGGAAGAACTGATGATTTATCCCATCGCCACCACTACACCTGTCTGTATAGGTGCGAAGTAAAACAAATGGCAAACAAAATAATAATGAATATTTCACTATTTTCTTTCTTTCTTAATCTGTTTACCCTCCAGGGTTGGTTCTTCCCTCGGACTCAGCGAGGGATCCCACCTCTGCCACCTCAAGGGCAGTGTCCTGGAGCTTCAGACTCTTGGTCGGGGGATACAACTGGGGAGAATGACCAGCACCTCGCCCAGGCGGCCTCAACTGCTATGCTGAACAGGGGCCTTGGTGGGGGATGGGAAGATTGGAAAAGTTAGGCAAGGAAGAGGGAAGGAAGCGGCCGTGGCCGTAAGTTAGGTACCATCCCGGCATTTGCCTGGAGGAGAAGTGGGAAACCACGGAAAACCACTTCCAGGGTGGCTGAGGTGGGAATCGAACCCCCATCTACTCAGTTGACCTCCCGAGGCTGAGTGGTAACCATTCCAGCCCTCGTACCTCTGTTCAAATTTCGTGGCAGAGCCGGGAATCGAACCCAGGCCTCGGGGTGGCAGGTAATTACACTAACGACTACACCACAGAGGCGGACTATTTCACTATTTTACAACGCAATATTCGGTAATATTAGAAGGAAAGTTTAGACAAACGTAAGTTGTGCATGCACTATGGAAATAAGGGAAAGTGCTGTGTTAAAATGTCCTGCCGAGCAAGTGGCCGTGCGGTTAGGATCGCGCAGTTGTGAGCTTGCATTCGGGAGATAGTGGGTTCGAACCCCGCTGTCGGCAGCTCTGAAAACGGTTTTCCGTGGTTTTCCAATTTAAAACCAATGCTGGGGCTGTACCTTAATTAAGGCCACGGCCACTTCCTTTCCACCCCTAGCATCGTTGCCATAGGACCTATCTGTGTCGGTGCAACGTAAAGCCAATCGCAAGAAAAGGAAGAAGAAGAAGAAGAAGAAGAAGAAGAAGAAAGAAGGACGTTAGTTTCTCACTGAACTATCCACTTTGTCCCTACATCTGATGCGGTGGATGCAATTCTCCTTTCGAAAGGGAAATATCGGCAACAACCCCTGATACAGGGGAAATGTTTTCCATCCCTTGCAACAGGATTGAGGAAAGAAGATGAGGCAGCATTACAAAATGGAAACGAGAGAACATAGGAATGTATGTAAAAGTATCTGTTCTCTGGTCGTCGAATATCAGTTCCAGATGCATTGTTACACGCAGCAGCGTGTAGGTAGACGTGTTATTCGAATGATATTATTTCTCCGGCTGAATGGTAACTGTAGTCGAAAAGGGTCGACCGTAATGAATATTAGATCAACAAACAAGCAGCCCTCTACTGGCTCTCCAGCGAAACACAATAGCAAGGCGCGCACAATGCCTGGCCAGCACTCAACTACTCTTAGCCTTCACTCGGAGTGTTTCCTAAACAGTAATCTGTGTATGTATCTCGAGTTGGAGCACTTCATCAAAGGACTCAAGAATATGAATGTATATCGACAGATTTTTCGCTTGCGAATTCCACTTCCGTTGGCCACGTTCAATTATTGAACTCCCGTGTTAAAAATACAACTGGTGTAGCCTATTGTGCGTCGCGTGCTCAAGATTATATAGCTCTGTACGTTCTCTTCATACGAGTTTCATTTATCCCATACATCAATTATGAAAGTATCTCACCGGGCTCGATAGCTGCAGTCGCTTAAGTGCGGGCAGTATCCAGTAATCGGGAGATAGTGGGTTCGAATCCCACTGTCGGTAGCCCTGAAAATGGTTTTCCGTGGTTTCCCATTTTCACACCAGGCAAATGCTGGGGCTGTACCTTAATTAAGGCCACGGCCGTTTCCTTCCCACTCCTAGACCTCTCCTATCCCATCGTCGCCATAAGACTTATCTGTGCCGGCGCGACGTAAAACAAATGGTAAAAAAAAAAGTTTCTCTATATATAATTTGAACGTTTAAAACGATATTGTGAGAAAACCACAATACTGACGCCTATGTGTTTTACATCAAAATAAATGTCTCTATGTCAGGATTACTAGAAACACACTATTTATTTCATTACGTCCATTATTTGCATAAAATAATCATTTATTCGAATAACTAGCAAATTTACCCACGCTTCGCTACGGTATTCTGCATTGTATACGGATTTCTCCGTAAATTACTGTAAAGGCAGTGAGTAAGATTATATTAAATTGCATCTACAAACGGACTTCACCATCAGACGCTTCGTTCAGTGTTCTACATAGTTGGTTCTATGACATTTTCTCGTATCTCCTATAGTTATGCGTTAGATTCAGTAAGTCATTGAATGGGGTGAAATTTGGTACAGTTTTCACATACTACTTTGTTTTTTTATACTCATGTGACAGCTAGAATCCTGAAATTTGGCTATCATATGGCCACTGGTCATGTCAATGTGCGTGCCGAACGTCATGATTCTAATTTTCCTATAAGTGTGTCAAACGATAACATATACGTGTGAAAAGTACAAAATTAACTTGAAATCGAGAAATACAGCTGTATTTAACGTATAAGGGATCGGGATGCGACAAACGGCCATGGGACCAAAGTTGTAGATCTCTAGAAAAATGAAACGTGATAGTGCTTTCTGTTTTGTGATACGACTTACCGTTTAGACACCAATTATCCCGAAACGAAGGTCTGCACCGTAGTTAAAATTGCATCCATATTTCGATAATTTCCGGGCCCAAAAGTTATACATTTGCATAGCTTAGGATATTTCCTCAAAGAAACGAGTGTCCAGGTTTCGGGATTAGCACTCGCATACATACGGAGTAATTAAGGAAGGAAATAATACAGTGAAGAAAGTTGAAATTAATATAAAATTGGTTTATAACTGAGGACAGCCGAATGGGACAAATATGTAAATACCAAGTGAATGTATTGGAAAATCAAATGCCCCTCAATAAATTATGCTGGTGTGAGTTATGGATATAAGAAAGCGGTAACAGAGGATAAATTTAGACGCAAGGATTCTTAGGTAAACAGATAAGAATATGACTAATGGTGTTATTTATTCTATTCGAGGACGGTTATAACCTCCAACGATATTCCACCAATATCCCGTAGAATGGCCGAATGACGCCTCTCTTGCTTTCTGCCCAAGGAACAACCACGAATTTACAGGAATGATGACGTAAATGGCAATACGTTACTCTCACCTGCTGGCAAGCAGTCAGAGACGTTGCCATGCTAACCTGTAAGTTCTTTGTCGGTCTGACGGTCACTCAATGCAGAGAGTAAGGTAAATTAAGAACATAACAAAAGTTGTTTATAATGAAAAGGCGTTTCACATGCAGCCCACGGAGTTTACAGAAAATCAATAGCATAAGAGAAACTGGAGGAAAACCGTTCTGGATTTCCTATAAAACCCCCGTCTATTCAAAGATTTTAAGATGACATGCTTATCAAAGGGATGAGTATACACTAAATATGACGTTTAGACATGAAAATAAAAACCACCGATTCGGTCTTGAGTTGACCTAAAACGGAAAAATAACTCAAAAATTGCCAAAACAAACGAAATTACAGACAGCGGACCCCCTACAATTTTATTTATATAGATACGATGCTTACGTCTATGAAAGTTGTCTCCGTTGATCTTGCTATGCCAGAAATCCATCTCAGGATAATCTATATTTCGAAAAGTCCGTTATTATGAAACTTACATTGAAGTGTTCAGTGTAAGGTTATTAAATAAAATCCGTATGCACTGCCAAACAAGTCATTTCGGTGCTGAAGTGGTAAATGGACATTTTAATTATTGTTTCTATAATGGTTTGGTTTATTTTCCACAACCTCAAGTAAACGATGTACTTAAAAGCGTGATGTTACATGATAATGATTCCATGAACCACATAAGACAGAATAACAGTACAGTGCCCTTTGCATTCTCCTCTGCCAACCGCAGCCACATTCCAGGTTTAGGTCCTTACTTCTTTCAGACACACTGTCTACTGAAAATTGGCGAGCATTATACGGCAAGCTTTATGTGATAGATTCAAGTCTTTTACGTTACTGTTGTCACGATTCCTTTAACATGTTTCATTTTTAGCTATTGCTGCGACAAGCCACTAGTATTTTTATAAACTTTTTGGTGATGAGCGGAAAATGA
The DNA here is from genome assembly GCF_040414725.1 of Anabrus simplex. Lineage (NCBI taxonomy): Eukaryota > Metazoa > Arthropoda > Insecta > Orthoptera > Tettigoniidae > Anabrus > Anabrus simplex. The sequence continues at coordinate 283,456,513 of NC_090265.1, forward strand.
GATAGCGTAGTTTAATAAATAGCAACGCGTAAGTAAATAACAATTCATTTCGTTTGTTCGTGTATCACCAACAGATTCAATACTAGGCTTCTCCAATACAGATTATATAATACCTACGTAAAACTTTTATTTGTTATTATCTTCTTCTCTGGACTTGTTCCCAATTTTCTGGGGGTACGCATTACTCGGATTTAGCCCATTTTTACGGCCGAATGTCCTTCTTAATACCAACCTCATGTGGAGGAATGTATTCACTATGGCGCGTTTTCCCTTTTTTTTTTTTTTTTTTTTTTGCGTCGCACCGACACACATAGGTCTTATGGCGACGATGGGGCAGGGAAGGGCTAGGAGTGGGAAGGAAGCGGCCGTGGCATTAATTAAGGTACAGCCCCAGCATTTGCCTGGTATGGAAATGGGAAACCACGGAAAACCATTTTCAGGACTGCCGACAGTGGGGTTCGAACCTACTATCTCCCGAATACTGGATATGGCGCGTTTCTAAGCTGGTAGTAGTGTGATATGTTTTACGTAAATGGAAGTATACAGTATATTAAGACAAACATCCAGTTCCCAAGCCAGAGAAATCAAGGAAACGCGACTAATATCCCGGCCCGGCCAGGAATCAAACCTGGGATCCTATGAACCGAAGGCCACTACGATGACCACTCAGCCAAGGAGCTCGATAATAATAATAACAATAATAATAATAATAATAATAATAATAATAATAATAATAATAATTGTACCGGAGGTACACCTCCGTTCTGTTAAACTGCACCTCTTCTATAAGGCCATCTGTGTCATGAAACTGGAACTAGTGTAAGGCAAGATACTTCGATTTTCATCAGTTAGAAGTCTCTATCATCGGTCTAGGTGCCCCCCTCTGACGGGATTAAGGACAATTAATTCTTAAGGGAATTTCAATGTTTTGAAGGTGGCAAACCTTTTGTGAAGATTGTTTTGTTGTCAACACTCGTTAGTTATTAACCAATCAGGAATTTTGTGTATATTTTCTCTTGTCACTTAAAATTGGGGATGTGTACAGGCATCCTGCTTATCTGAAAAGAATTCTGAAAAATTCCCCTCGGAAATGCTAAAAAGCAGGCCGCTTTAGGGCCTTATTGTCACCTTCATCGCTCCGGTCTAGTGAGTGTGGCGTGTTATTCGGAGACAGAGGCTGCAGGACGGCGTTCGGAAGGCCTAACAACTCAAGGTAATGGCAGAAATTTCTTACCATGTGATAGCTCCAAGAAGATAGCTTGACGGGAAGGTTTCAAACCTTTAATTGTATGTAAAGTCCTAAATTAAGGTTTTAAATGCAGATTTTTGGCAAGCCTGAGGACTCTGTTCAAATCCCTGCTGGGAAACATATAAATTAAGGGAACAAAGAGTGATCACCCTCTGTTGATTCCCATTCGACTTGGTATGGGGTGACAAAAATTGTCTGAGCCTTTAAATTCTTCCAATCTTTCGGCATTTAATATTTCTCGTTTATCACCCCTCTGCAACTTCGGGCCATAATCTCATTTAGGTTTTAAGAGCTTTTTCTAAAGGAGTGTGTTTCGCCTCCTAGCCTTTGTTCGTGTTGAACCTTTTATTTTTACATTAAGGCCATATAGTATGGGCACTCAATGCCCCCGTTTAAGTTGTAATTATTGATAGACGAGTGTGTAGAAGACTGTTGAGGAGAAGTGACTGTAAACACAGTATTTGAAGTTTATTGGGCATAATTTTGTAAGAGGCGTGTGCCTCTGAGAGGCTGGACTGTAGGAACTTCTCGAGCTCAGTCTCCTAGGATGTAAATTAGTGGAGCAAGCATGCTCTTAATATAGTGTACTTGTTCAGAGCGATTATGTTCATCCCTTGCATATTTTCCTGTTGATAATTCTCTCTGGTTATTGTACCTGATTTTGGGACTTATAGTCCGCTGTTGTTATCAGAGCTAACGAGCTCATTTGTTATTCTATTTAACTGTTATTTGTTCCAATTCTTCTATCAATCACATTTTAAAATAAAAAAAAAGAAAGAAGGAAAGAAATAAAATGTCAAAATTTTGTGCTTTAACTTGCGCTCTGGTCATTTCCTTGTCCGCCCATTCGCCTCGGCACCTTCTTACACCTCTCTGTTCCACAATATTCCCGTAATAATAATAATAATAATAATAATAATAATAATAATAATAATAATAATAATAATAATAATAATAATAATAAATAACCCATTGCGCAAAGTTCCATTAGGGCGTTGGCCTATCAAGACGACCACTGTCCAGTCGGATGGCCTACAAATACTGTTCTGGAGTGCCAGCTGGTCAGTGTGATGACATCCTCAACCTACAGCTTGGCTTTCTTGACCAGGTTCACTACCACTCGTTCAGTCGGTTTCACGAAGCTGAGTAAATACTCTTCCAGCTCTCACTCCAGAATTAAACCCCCCTGGACTATCTCTGATAGACCGCGGAGGCTTCGGGTAAGAGGCTGCTTCGCTATAAGAATAAACATGAGCAATGCCCGTGGTGTTGTCAGCAACAGATATCGTCCCAAACGTGCTGGTAATACGTGTGAGAAAGCTAGGTATGAAGCATCTAATTGGAAGAATGCAGAAAGCAGTTTTGTTGGACATGTGCCATGCCACACAGTAACATTGTTTATGTCATAGCAATGATTTATATTCTACGAGATATTCGATTGTAAAATCCGTATTTTGTACATCGAGTTATATCATATTTATAAACCATATACCTAGGAAAATAAATAAATAAATAAATAAATAAATAAATAAATAAATAAATGAATAAATAAATAAGGAATAATATTAATATAGGCAAAGCAATATTCAGCATACATCACATAGAGAACACGAATAAACAGACTGACAGATAAAAATAAGGAATTATGAGCTCCTGTTTCCAAATAGAACAACAAACTAGGAATAAATCACGTATGAGGCATCCATAAGATGCCCACGAATTTTATTAGCCGTGACATCGGGGAGACAAAAACATTCTCTCAACGTACTCGAAGCAATGTACAACTTGAATTCATTGAAGAGACGAAGAGAACGTATGAAGCAACGTAAAACTTGAATTCATCGAGGAGGTAGAGAAATACTCTCAACCTACACAGAGCAATGTACTACTTGAATTCATCGGGGATACAAAGATATGCTTTCAACGTACACGAAGCAACGTAAAACCTGAATTCAATGGGGAAACAAATAAATGTTCTCAACGTACATGAAACAACGTGAAACTCGAATTCATAGGGGAAACAAAGAAATGTTCTCGACGTACACGAAGCAACGTACAACTTGGATTCATCGAGGAGGTATAGAAATACTCTCAATGTACACGAAGCAACGTACAACTTGGATTAATCGAGGAGGTAGAGAAATACTCTCAATGTACACGAAGCAACGTACAACTTGGATTCATCGAGGAGGTAGAGAAATACTCTCAACGTACACGAAGCAACGTACAACTTGAATTCTTCGCGAGGACAAAGAGATACTCTCAACGTACACGAAACAAATGGAATCAAATGTTTTGACATGTTTGAAACGTTGTAAATAAAAGGATAATCCAAATCAATTCGAAATGGGCTGTGTCGGAGTCACAGCCGCAAGTTTTCAGTCAGTTTGGGTTTGAAATTGTATTTTGTGACATAAACAAATTTAGACATCTTCAAGGCAAAGTCGATGTAAAATGGACTGTGATATGAGAAGTAACATACGGTACATATGGAAAGAGTGTGGTAGTGGTGATTACTGTCAATATTACGAGTGAAACTTAAATCTCTATTTGTACCACTCAGAGTGTGGAGCTTCGGTGGGTGACTGGAGCCCCTTTATCATCACCAGGGTGATCAGAATCCACATTCACGAGTTCCAAATCATTTTCCATCACTGGAACAGTAGATTTGTTTGGTTACTGTTACAGTAGCGCGGAACTCCCATCAGGACGGAGATTTTGAGCTTTTTGGAACTGTGACAAGTCGCCATATCCTCTCGAATGCATTTTCGACAACTTATAGACCTTTTATTGCTCATATGTCGCAACATTTTCCAAAATAACGACATTCTTCGCACTTCTTCGCACTGTAATTTTCTCAGATGTTCGCTATTTGATTATTTTTGCCACCTACTTGTAGAACTCACTGATCACAATCAAACGGCATCTCACACGACGTGTTACCGCGCCGAAGTACCTTTACAAATATGAACCTAACCAAACCCCATGGCGCAACAGCCCCGAAGGGCCATGGCCTAGCAAGCGACCGCTGCTCACCCTGAAGGCCTGCAGATTATGAGGTGTCGTGTGGTCAGCACGACGAATCCTCTCGGCCGTTATTTTTGGTTTTCTAGACCGAGGCCGCCATCTCACCGTCAGATAGCTCCTCAATTGCAATCATGTAAACTGAGTGGCCATCGAACCAGCCCTCACATCCAGGTAAAAATCCCTGATATGGCCGGGAATCGAACCTGGGGCATCCGGGTAAAAGGCAAGCACGCTACTCCTACACCGCGGAGCCGGCCTTTACAAATACAATGACTTATAATTTCCCTCCGGAAGCTAGTGTGCAATTGAAATTGATTACCGGGCGATTTGGCCGTGCGGTTAGGGTCGCGGAGCTGTGAGCTTGCATTGGGGAGAGCGTAGGTTCAAACCCCACCGTCGACAGCCCTGAAGGTGGTTTTCCGTGGTTTCTCATTTTCACACCAGGCAAATCGTCGGGCTGTACTTTATTTAAGACCACTGCCACTTCCTTCCCATACCTATCCCATCGTTTCGATGTGTTAGTGCGACGTTAAACAAATAGAAAAAAATGAAATTGAGTTTAATGACCTCAGTAGGTCTGGGAGAATCTATATTGGTGTCCCTACCATCCATTGTTAGCTATTATGGATACTGTTGGCTATCGTAAATTAGTTTGTGGTCTCTAGTGTTTGTAGCCATGACACAAACATGGAGTATCTCACCGGGAGCGTGTTTTCATCATCATCATCATCATCATCATCATCATCATCATCATCTGTTCACCCTCCAGGGTCGGCTTTTCCCTCGGACACAGCGAGGGATCCCACCTCTTCCGCCTCAAGGGCAGTGTCCTGGAGCTTCAGGCTCTTGGTCGGGGATACAACTGGGGAGAATGACCAGTACCTCGCCCAGGCGGCCTCACCTGCTATGCTGAACAGGGGCCTTGTGGAGGGATGGGAAGATTGGAAGGGATAGGCAAGGAAGAGGGAAGGAAGCGGCCGTGGCCTTATGTTAGGTACCATCCCGGCATTCGCCTGGAGGAGAAGTGGGAAACCACGGAAAACCACTTCCAGGATGGCTGAGGTGGGAATCGAACCCACCTCTACTCAGTTGACCTCCCGAGGCTGAGTGGACCCCGTTCCAGCCCTCATACCACTTTTCAAATTTCGTGGCAGAGCCGGGAATCGAATTCGGGCCTCCGGGGGTGGCAGGCGGACGAGCGTGTTTTAATTGTGAAAATATATCAGAAGACTAATTATTTGAAAGATTGCGAAGGGAATATGGCGTGCACGATGTTCCAACCAGGCGAACAATTTTGTCAATGGTAAGAAAGGTTAAGACAACTGAGTCGCTCCTTAGCGACAGTGGAAAACACAGACCGGGAATGAGTCAAGATTTTGTTGGTGATGCTCGATGGAACTCTGTGCTGTAGATATCATTAGCAAATAAAGGTTGTACAATTTGATGTACAATTCAGTGTGTTTTTGGTTTCCACTTCTCTAAAGAGCGTGGAGAGAAGTCGTAAGGTAGTGATAGTTGGGACCAGAGGACCCTGACACGCGCCTCGTGACGTGCACTGCGGGGGCTGACGGGACTAAAGGCAACCCCGCCGTGCGACAACACATTACACCGCCGGGGAACAATGCGGCGGGCACCAACAAGCCCACACAGAGCACGTCGTACATCAAACCGTCTTCACAATCCATCATCCGCAGCGCGGTCATTACAGACTGACAAACATGAGCTATGTTGGCGGGGCAGTCCTCCCGCTTTCTCACTGATAGTTTCACACAAATATCTCGTGTAATTGTAGTGCCATGGTCGTTAGCAAAGACCATATTAATGACCAAAACCAATACAAACGCTAACAACAAAGCTACGCCTAGTCTGGTTATAAGGACAACCGGTCGGTTCTGAGACATCTTGTAAGCCATGGGATCATGTTCAACTTGTCCGGCTCCATGGCTAAGTGGTTAGCGTGCTGGCCTTTGGCCACAGGAGTCCCGGGCTCGAATCCCGGCAGGGTCGGGAATTTTAACCATAATTAGTTAATTTCGCTGACACGGGGGCTGGGTGTATGTGTCGTCTTCATCATCATTTCATCCTCATCATGACGCGCAGGTCACCTATGGGAGTCAAATCAGAAGACCTGCATCTGGCGAGCCGAACTGTCCTCGGACACTCCCGGCACTAAAAGCCATACGCCATTTCATTTCATTTCATGTTCCACTTGAAACTTTTATACTCTCTCACAAATCCTGAATAACAAGTGGCTAGAGTCGCGCAGCTGTGAGCTTGCATCCGGGAGATAGTGGGTTCAAATCCCACTGTCGGCAGCCCTGAAGATGGCTTTCCGTGGTTTCCCATTTTCACACCAGGCAAATGCTGCGGCTATAACTCAATTAAAGCCACGGCCACTTCCTTTCCACTCCTAGGCCTTCCCTATCCCATCGTCGCTATAAGACCTATCTGGTGTCGGTGCGACAAAAGAGGCTTGATGAAAAGTATTTTGGTTCTCAGTCTATAAGATCGTCGCTTGTGTGTGAGAGTCATCCGCCTGAACCCTTTTGATGGCTGGGCCATTTATAATTAAGCTAGCTGTAGTACCCGTCGTTGACAGAACACATAGCGGTGTCTTCGCGATTGCGAACAGTCTCGATTGTGGACACCCCATTTATAGCCTCGACGTGCCTCAATTGCAGACATTAAATAAATCATCTATATTGCACTTTTATAACTAGTGCAAGTGCGTCAAGGTCAATTGTCAGTGCCAACCGGGACAGTTTGTTTTGTTTTTAGAGCACCTCGGTTATTTTGGTGGTAGGCCTGCCGTGTGGCTCGACACATACAGTTAAGGGGAGGGGGTCGGAAGGCCGACGGACGTCACGGTTAACCGTACTCGGCTTTTAAAGTAATGAAGACCTAGTCCCGTAATTAGGTTTCTTTATTCTTTTTTGCTTTGTCAGAATAACTGTTTGTACGTTTTAAGAAGTTTGTCGTTTTTGCTACTAATTATTTATGAATTAATTTAGGTTTATAATTATTTCTCATCTATAAGATTCGTCATAATTTTAAATACATACTGCTAATAATACACCCTTATTTGCAACATACGTTTCTGGAAGGTCCGCCTCTGTGGTGTAGTGGTTAGAGTGATTACCTGCCACCCCCGGAGGCCCGGGTTCGAATTCCCGGCTCTGCTGCGAAATTTGAAAAGTGGTACGAGGGCTGGAACGGGGTCCACTCAGCCTCAGAAGGTCAACTGAGTAGAGGTGGGTTCGATTCCCACCTCAGCCATCCTGGAAGTGGTTTTCCGTGGTTTCCCACTTCTCCTCCAGGCAAATGCCAGGATGGTACCTAACTTCAGTCCACGGCCGTTTCCTTGTCTATCCCTTCCAATCTTCCCATCCCCCCGCAAGGTCCCTGTTCATCATAGCAGGTGAGGCCGCCTGGGAGAGGTACTGGTCATCCTGCCCAGTTGTATCCCCCGACCCAGAGTCTGAAGCTCCAGGACACTGCCATTGAGGCGGTAGAGGTGGTCCCTCGCTGAGTCCGAGGGAAAAACCCACCCGGGAGGGTAAACAGATAAAGACGAAGAAGTTTTTGAACGAACGACATGCTTACTCCATTCTGAAGACAAATAACATTACGTCCAAAGTCGTTGTTTATTTTACAAGTTGGTTTATGTCGCACCGACAAAGAACAGGGCTACGAGTGAAATGGCCTTAATTAAGGTACAGACCCAGCATTTGCCTGGTGTGAAAATGGGAAGCCATGGAAACCACCTTCAGGGATGCCAACAGTGGAGTTCGAACCCACTACCTCTCGAATGCAAGCTCACAGCTGCGCGATCCTAACCGCACGGCCAGCTCGTTCGGTTGTGACAACTAGAGCAGAACTGGATTTGTAAGACAGGTGAAAGAGGGGAGGAAAGAAAACCCTGGAACGAGCTGGCACTCTTCCCAAATATTTTGTGTCAGCAATCCATACTATTAATGAGGTGTCCGCAATCGATACTGTCCGCCTATGTGGTAATATCCCCGTTCGAGCCCACGTTCCTAGCACCAAACGAACAGGTCTCCGACATATTAGACATAGGCCTAGTGCGACATATTCTACAAGGGCATATCATAACAGTAATAAACTACTTTGGGTCGAGGCACCAACCAGTGATATTTACACTAAATACGAACCCAGACGCCAGTGGACCAGCGCCACAGCAGCCAGTGACAAGAAGGACAGATCCCGTAATAACTGACAAACGCAAGGAAAGTGGTTACGACTGCATGACACATATTCCTAACTAACACAACCGCTGGACTTTTCCAGGCCACATCCTTGCATGTGCTATCAAAATATGTCAGGGTTTACATGTAGGCTCTTTTCTGCCTATGTGGTTTTCCCTGACCCTTAATCGCCTTACCAACCACAAACCTTGCCTGGTAACGCGTCTAACGTGCAAACAGGCAGGTACTCCAGTAGTACCTTTCCTACTCTTCCCTGCTATCTCTTTTCTTCTTAGAAATTAATAGCATGTCGGAGACAATCTAGATTGTGTCGATTGCCACGCGGGGGGATCGGGATTCGCCCCCCCCCCTCCCCCGAAAAAAGACACGGTCCGCAATCAAAACACAACCCATATAGCGTTCTAAAGAATATTCAGGCATGCTGTTTTACTCGAGACGCAGCAGTAATTCCATCTATCGGAGACGAGTGGCAGCGAAAGGGGCAAATTACATCACAACAATGGTTCACATAATGTTGTTGTTGATTAGTTTTATGAGCTTTCGATATTTTTTTTTATAGGGGCTTTACGTCGCACCGACACAGATAGGTCTTATGGCGACGATGGGATAGGAAAGGCCTAGGAGTTGGAAGGAAGCAGCCGTGGCCTTAATTAAGGTACAGCCCCAGCATTTGCCTGGTGTGAAAATGGTGAACCCTTTAGGTCCATATTGAGGGATACCTACCTTCCTTACCTATCAGCAAAGCTCATGAGATCTGTCTCTTGGGTCGTTTCGGGTTCTTCGTCACTTGCTGAGGTAAAGGTAGGGTTCATTAATTCTAATCTATCTACTGGAATGAAAGGTCTATTTAAAATATTCCTATTTATTCAGGGAAATGAAGTAATTTACTTTGTCAACGATGTCATAGTCAATTGTGCCCACTGGACACCACAATCATTTTTACATAAATGTCAGAACACTGGTGTGAGACTTTAACGTAACTGCCTGATGGGCAATCTTACTAGAAACCATTATCTCAATTATTAATCATTTAAGAAAGGAAAGTCTGGAAATCCTTAAATTCGGCTTCCATGTGAGACCACATGTACCATCATAGTGATTCGTTATGGTCCAGCCCTCGTAACACGAACTCTGGACTCTGGTTATAATTAAGGCCGTCCAATCGGTGTGTGCCACACAGTGGTTCTACGGCATGGACCCTTAATTGAATCGATGTGACCTGCGTCTATGTCATGGACCGACATCTAATCTTCTAAGTTACTTTAAAGTCATTGTGGATGATGACCGCAAGGAAAGGATGCTACAATGGCATATGGCCCTAATCTAAGTCACTGAGGTTGATGACCCCCTGACCATCCAAGTTTCTAGGCTGAAGGCTAAACACAATTAAGTTACATCGGTTGATGACCAAAGTTCCACTTTACTATCCCCAGCACATTCACTGCTCAATCAATCAAAATTCAATAATTACACCAACAACAATGCTCACAAACTTTGTGGCAGTAAAATCCATTTCCTTCGGATATGTCCCTTTAATCTTTACTTTATTTTTAATATTCCCCAGACAACAAACTAAAATTTCCAGAATGCATCTCCAAGTTATTCGCTTGATTAAAGTTATTTCAAAATGCGGGTTCACTGAATTTAATAATTTAATAAATTTAAATGATTTAACGAAATATTAACAAACAACAAATTTTATCTCCGCGGACTCTGGTTTCCTCACAAATTTCTACGCAGCTGTGATGTAAAATTCAATATTGCGATGTTTATCTGGCTGGAAAAGAATTTGTTACATCATTCATGTCCAGCTATATATCTCATCTCGTGATATCATGCTTAAAAATCTAATCTAATCCTAACCGTTATTAACACTTGGATATCCTAATAATCTACGTACAAACCAAACAACTCGCCATATAATTACGATGTCATATCTCGTCATCACTGAATTTTGCACACCCCTCGCAGACAAATCGATCATCACGACCATCGCTCTATATTTTAGACAACCCTGAAATTGGGTTACTCTGTTCCTTATACTCAAAGTTCAGAGTTTCAAATGTTCATTCCGTCCCCAATTACAGTATTTCACAATACTTAGATCATTACTGGCTATGAATTTTCAACTAAATCCAGCATTTTAACGTTTTCCTGGCCGAGAATACAGTCTCAATACCAAGCCTGTCCCGTTAGATAGCCGGTGTCTCACCCCCCTCGCTCGCTTGGCAGTTACAGGAACCACCTGGTTTATTCACAGATGACTGACTTCTCAAATTGCTCCCTTTAAACTCTGCCGACATGATTAAACAAATACGATATTCTAACCAACAAAATGCACAGATATGCTTCAAGATGCCCACACTAATTATACGCGTTGCCAATTATACTGCTATGGATTTCTATGAATATCTTTCCATTCTCAACATTATAAAATATTCCTCGGGTTATCATATCCCGGCTTCAATGACAGGACTCTAACCTGATTCGCACATCTCATCTCAACTCATATAAAACACTCCTCGGGCTCTGTATCCCGGCTTCAATGACAGGTCCAACCTGATTCACAAAACTAACCTCTGTTTCCCAGCTCCACAATTATCATCGACAAAGAACTGGAAATAAATCCTCACTAGAAATACCGACGTATAATATCGCACAATGCATTACTCATGAATAACTTTGCATAAATGATATCGTATTTAATAACTTGATTTTTACGCGAAATGACTGAAACATTCTACTAGATCTTTTATTTGTCAGTCAGACACAGTTTAAAATGGGCATTAAAAAAGAACGTTTCTCTCCGTGACCAAATTCATCCCCTAGGTTCTCACCCGACAGCGCGCTTCCACTCGATTGAAAATGAGTAACCATGGATTATTATTATTAACGTCAAATTGGAGACAGAAGAATTTTACATCGAATGAACATCTTACATTGACATCACAAAATACAGGCAGTACACTCACACGGATGACGATCTACATTGGACGTGATATCACTTCGGAATCCTATTCAATAACTTTTTACAACATTATATGGCACTCGCAAGACTTCAAAATTTTATCCAAGTGGAAAATAAAACAAATGACTCTTTTAGTCGTACCCTCACATTTACAAAACTTAGTAGGGGTGACCACTGCGTCGTAAATCCCCATTCAAATACAAGAAATCACGAGACAAGATATAAGAGGTAGTAAGATGGAAAGCCACCTACCTCATGTCCACGCCAGTATTCGTCTTAGGGCTCACCTGTGACCCTGGCATTTATTTAGCCATCTTTACATTCATGGCTGTACATCTCATTATGTTTCTTCAGGTTTCCTGGAATAAAGCATAAAAAAAAAGAAAATACCCTTCACTTGTTTGCTGGGCGCACACGATGGATTTCAATTATTCCCGCACACGAATTACTCAATCACATTAGAATATTTCAGTACTTTGACCGTCCTATCTGATACACTTATTTCTCTCAAGAAAACTATCTCCCCATGGAGTCAAGACTTAGCCACACTGGCTAAAATCTGCAGTCGAACTCATTCTACTTTCGTTGATTTGATTTCGCGGAGCAACTCAACAATTTCGTCCGCTTTGTATCACAAATGCCGGAGAAGGAAGCTTCGTCATGGCGTCCCTTCATATTTATAGCAGTTACCCCCTCTCTTCGGATCTCCCCTTTTGCCGCCAAGAAAATTTCTCTAAATTTTCTGACTTACCTAAACTGTAATTTCAAGAGTTTTGAAAGTGACTACATGCTTGCTACATTTCTGGCGGTAGTGTTCATGGACATTTAAAAATTTTACGCGTTCGATTTGTGAGATTGATTGACCTCCTTTGATAGGCACTATATTTTTTGACTTGGCGTTGTCACGCCGTGTACACGCGCTTCGAAATAGTTCATAAAAATTACTTGAGATTCTTCCGCCGTCGACACGTGTGGTTGACGTCACGTACCCCAGAGCGTGGGACCGAAGGTAATCACCCCCTCGTCACGTGTCAAATCCATGCTATCAAGAATCCAACTTTTAATTATTTTGTTATATAATGCATAATGTTCTTAGGGCACAAAGGTCATGGGTTCATATTTCCCCCAAGACACGAATTCCTTTCGCGCAGTGACAAGGAATTTCCTTTAAATACTCCAGATGGCGAAATTTCTAATTTTGACGTCTGATGAAACATGACCTTTGAACATAAATTCCTTTCTTCTCTCTTATGCAGTTGGTCATCTTCTGGTGTGCGGATACTGGTTGATGCCTTCAGCTTCCTGGTAGTTCTTGGTAGCTTGGAGAGTTCGGGGTTGCGGGGTAGATCTCCAGTGAATGGTAGTTGACTTATTGGAAGTTAGGTGGTTTGTCCTTCCAACTTCTCGACGAACTTGCATTCACATCAAAATGCGAAGTTTCTGGGTTCAAATCCCTGTCCTGGTGGTAGGTCTTTCGGATAGCTCCAGTATGGGACATGTCTTGAGCTCCTACACAGTCAGTGTTGACTTCCCTTCGTTGGATGCTGTCCTTCCATTTGTCCTGTCCGGTACCTGACCTCAGCTCTCTCAAATACTGGTCCCCTTCTCTCCTTCTCTCTTCGGGCCCGTGCCAACGGTCAGAACGTCTGGAATTTTCGTAACCGTCCCCTCTTCTGTTGCCTTCATTCCCGCGTGGGTTACTTCGTCTTAGATCTGAGTTCCCCTGGTATCGACCCTGGTTTCTTCTCCACTGTTCTCGGCGTCTGTCCCACTCTTCGTGATGGTATCTGGGCTGTTCCCAGTTCTTCCTACCTTGGTATGGCCTGGTGTCGAACCGCCGCCCCTCATTCTCGTATCTCGGTGCTCGTGAAACTTCCCTATCTGGCGCGCTCTCCTGGCTGTGATTTACGACATTCACCTGGGGCTCTGAATGCCTGACTATTCGCGGGGCTGATTGATGCGAATGGGTCTGGTCCAGCTGTCGCAATATCAATTCTGCCTGCATCGGGGTTTCGACCTTCGCAGCAATTAATATTCTCTGGATATCCGGTGGGAACTGTTTCTGGATAGCCTGAACCAGTTCTTGCTGACTTGGGGCTGATTCCAGTTCCTTGAACTTAACTAATTGTTCGGTAAAGTAAAGCGAAAATTTCGGCGGTCCTGCTGTGTTATACCGGCGACTATATAACTCTAGCCTTAGGTTCTGCTGAATCTCAGAATTCCAAAATTTGCCCAAAAATGCGGTCTGAAATTCCTCGAACGTGTCAAAGCTATATCGGAAACCTTTGAACCACAGCGACGCAACTCCGTCTAGGTACCGTTCCACAGTCCTTAGTTGCCTCTCTTCAGGTATCCTATTATCGCGAATATACTCTCTAAGTTCTCTAAGAAAACCCTTTGGCGTCTGGGTACCACTGCCATCGAATTTCTTAGGCTGATCTTCCTTAAGACGAATCATGTTTATAACATTAGTGACGTTTTGCCCCTGAGAATGGGTAGAATTGTCAAAGTGTCCGTTCCCTGCAGGATGTATGGGACTACTAGCGTTGCTAGGGCAACTGAACGACATATCTGAGGTGCGGCGAGATTTACTAACCACTTCCTCTATCTTGGCCTGGACTCCTACGATATTGTTCACTAACCCATCCAGTTCCAATTTCCGGGCACTAACTTCCCCCTTAAGAGCCTCATGAACAGATGTCAACTCGTCGCTCATTGTTATGACCTTATCTTGGGTATCTTTAAGTTGTTTCGACAGGTCTACCCTTGTATCGCCTAGATCCTTTCCTAGTTCCTCAATATCTGCTTGTACCTCCTCAATACTCCTAGCCGTTTCTTCCTGAGTGGTACCTAATTTTCTCATATCCTCTTTATTCATCTGGATTAATTTAAAGTCAATGGCCTCAATACGCTGGTCTACAGTTGCCTTGACGTCTTCGGCTACCTGGTCTACTTTGTCATTTACGACGGCTATCTCTTTACGCAACATTTCCTTATGTTCATTCATTGCTGTAAAGACCTTTGACTTATCGTCTTCACGCATGACGTTGAACTTCTCTACCTCTGTCTTCAGATCGGCCTTAAGCTCAGCTTGATCTGACATCAACTGCTGATGTAGTTCCCTACTTTCGTTGACGTGCCTATCGAGGTCTCCTCTAATTTTGTCCTGATTTTCACTAAGAACACGATGTAGCTCGCGAGTTTCTATAAACTGCTGATTTATTTCATGTTTAAAGTCACCAATGTCCTTCCTAATATCAACGCTAGCTTCCTTACAACTATCCTGAGTGTCCTGGACTTTAATGTCAACATTTTGAACAACTTCTTTCATACCTTTTAATTCTACATCTGCACTGTCTAATTTATTGTCCATGGTTCCTACGACTTCCTTCATACCTTTTAATTCTACATCTGCACTATCTAATTTATTGTCCACTGTTTCCAACCTTACACTCATAGATTTAATACTCTCACTTAAGTCCTTGATCATTTGGACCAACTGCCCTTGGGCCAATTCTCCCTCCTGCATAAACATACTGTATTTAACAGAAAACGATAGGTCATCGGTGAGCCCGAGACTTCAACGGCGTATAATGGGACTACAACGATAAACATCACAACATCCTCCTATCTAACACATCACACTGTAAATGCAACATTCTCTAAAAATTTTATTTAATAAAACGTGAAATGCAATGTTCACTCGATCAAAGTGATCAGCCAAAACACTCAAACCAGTATTCAAAATTTTGGGAAATTACACTAACACACTTAAATTATACCTTTCATTCAGTAGATAAATTATTGTCATAGTGGTATCTCCTAGCCTTACTCATCGGGCGTTTATCTATTTCTTCGAGTTCACTATCAACTCTGGCGCACGATTTTATCATCCATAATGTGGCATAGCCTCAACATTATTTCTCTTTTCCCCTAGTACACGATTTTTCCAAAATATCCTTATCGTTATCGTGACTTAGGTTCCCTCATCGTTATCGTGACTTATGCCCCATCGTTGGTGCGACATTTTACTGGTCGACCAACGTATAACAATCCTACAATTGGTCATCGTTTCACTGATGTCAACCAACATAACTTGTAGTTCTTCTCTCGATGTACTTAGGCCCTCTCTTAAGTGACTGAAGCCACCACGTTGGAAGCCATTTAATGAACCCTTTAGGTCCATATTGAGGGATACCTACCTTCCTTACCTATCAGCAAAGCTCATGAGATCTGTCTCTTGGGTCGTTTCGGGTTCTTCGTCACTTGCTGAGGTAAAGGTAGGGTTCATTAATTCTAATCTATCTACTGGAATGAAAGGTCTATTTAAAATATTCCTATTTATTCAGGGAAATGAAGTAATTTACTTTGTCAACGATGTCATAGTCAATTGTGCCCACTGGACACCACAATCATTTTTACATAAATGTCAGAACACTGGTGTGAGACTTTAACGTAACTGCCTGATGGGCAATCTTACTAGAAACCATTATCTCAATTATTAATCATTTAAGAAAGGAAAGTCTGGAAATCCTTAAATTCGGCTTCCATGTGAGACCACATGTACCATCATAGTGATTCGTTATGGTCCAGCCCTCGTAACACGAACTCTGGACTCTGGTTATAATTAAGGCCGTCCAATCGGTGTGTGCCACACAGTGGTTCTACGGCATGGACCCTTAATTGAATCGATGTGACCTGCGTCTATGTCATGGACCGACATCTAATCTTCTAAGTTACTTTAAAGTCATTGTGGATGATGACCGCAAGGAAAGGATGCTACAATGGCATATGGCCCTAATCTAAGTCACTGAGGTTGATGACCCCCTGACCATCCAAGTTTCTAGGCTGAAGGCTAAACACAATTAAGTTACATCGGTTGATGACCAAAGTTCCACTTTACTATCCCCAGCACATTCACTGCTCAATCAATCAAAATTCAATAATTACACCAACAACAATGCTCACAAACTTTGTGGCAGTAAAATCCATTTCCTTCGGATATGTCCCTTTAATCTTTACTTTATTTTTAATATTCCCCAGACAACAAACTAAAATTTCCAGAATGCATCTCCAAGTTATTCGCTTGATTAAAGTTATTTCAAAATGCGGGTTCACTGAATTTAATAATTTAATAAATTTAAATGATTTAACGAAATATTAACAAACAACAAATTTTATCTCCGCGGACTCTGGTTTCCTCACAAATTTCTACGCAGCTGTGATGTAAAATTCAATATTGCGATGTTTATCTGGCTGGAAAAGAATTTGTTACATCATTCATGTCCAGCTATATATCTCATCTCGTGATATCATGCTTAAAAATCTAATCTAATCCTAACCGTTATTAACACTTGGATATCCTAATAATCTACGTACAAACCAAACAACTCGCCATATAATTACGATGTCATATCTCGTCATCACTGAATTTTGCACACCCCTCGCAGACAAATCGATCATCACGACCATCGCTCTATATTTTAGACAACCCTGAAATTGGGTTACTCTGTTCCTTATACTCAAAGTTCAGAGTTTCAAATGTTCATTCCGTCCCCAATTACAGTATTTCACAATACTTAGATCATTACTGGCTATGAATTTTCAACTAAATCCAGCATTTTAACGTTTTCCTGGCCGAGAATACAGTCTCAATACCAAGCCTGTCCCGTTAGATAGCTGAGGTGTCTCACCCCCCTCGCTCGCTTGGCAGTTACAGGAACCACCTGGTTTATTCACAGATGACTGACTTCTCAAATTGCTCCCTTTAAACTCTGCCGACATGATTAAACAAATACGATATTCTAACCAACAAAATGCACAGATATGCTTCAAGATGCCCACACTAATTATACGCGTTGCCAATTATACTGCTATGGATTTCTATGAATATCTTTCCATTCTCAACATTATAAAATATTCCTCGGGTTATCATATCCCGGCTTCAATGACAGGACTCTAACCTGATTCGCACATCTCATCTCAACTCATATAAAACACTCCTCGGGCTCTGTATCCCGGCTTCAATGACAGGTCCAACCTGATTCACAAAACTAACCTCTGTTTCCCAGCTCCACAATTATCATCGACAAAGAACTGGAAATAAATCCTCACTAGAAATACCGACGTATAATATCGCACAATGCATTACTCATGAATAACTTTGCATAAATGATATCGTATTTAATAACTTGATTTTTACGCGAAATGACTGAAACATTCTACTAGATCTTTTATTTGTCAGTCAGACACAGTTTAAAATGGGCATTAAAAAAGAACGTTTCTCTCCGTGACCAAATTCATCCCCTAGGTTCTCACCCGACAGCGCGCTTCCACTCGATTGAAAATGAGTAACCATGGATTATTATTATTAACGTCAAATTGGAGACAGAAGAATTTTACATCGAATGAACATCTTACATTGACATCACAAAATACAGGCAGTACACTCACACGGATGACGATCTACATTGGACGTGATATCACTTCGGAATCCTATTCAATAACTTTTTACAACATTATATGGCACTCGCAAGACTTCAAAATTTTATCCAAGTGGAAAATAAAACAAATGACTCTTTTAGTCGTACCCTCACATTTACAAAACTTAGTAGGGGTGACCACTGCGTCGTAAATCCCCATTCAAATACAAGAAATCACGAGACAAGATATAAGAGGTAGTAAGATGGAAAGCCACCTACCTCATGTCCACGCCAGTATTCGTCTTAGGGCTCACCTGTGACCCTGGCATTTATTTAGCCATCTTTACATTCATGGCTGTACATCTCATTATGTTTCTTCAGGTTTCCTGGAATAAAGCATAAAAAAAAAGAAAATACCCTTCACTTGTTTGCTGGGCGCACACGATGGATTTCAATTATTCCCGCACACGAATTACTCAATCACATTAGAATATTTCAGTACTTTGACCGTCCTATCTGATACACTTATTTCTCTCAAGAAAACTATCTCCCCATGGAGTCAAGACTTAGCCACACTGGCTAAAATCTGCAGTCGAACTCATTCTACTTTCGTTGATTTGATTTCGCGGAGCAACTCAACAATTTCGTCCGCTTTGTATCACAAATGCCGGAGAAGGAAGCTTCGTCATGGCGTCCCTTCATATTTATAGCAGTTACCCCCTCTCTTCGGATCTCCCCTTTTGCCGCCAAGAAAATTTCTCTAAATTTTCTGACTTACCTAAACTGTAATTTCAAGAGTTTTGAAAGTGACTACATGCTTGCTACATTTCTGGCGGTAGTGTTCATGGACATTTAAAAATTTTACGCGTTCGATTTGTGAGATTGATTGACCTCCTTTGATAGGCACTATATTTTTTGACTTGGCGTTGTCACGCCGTGTACACGCGCTTCGAAATAGTTCATAAAAATTACTTGAGATTCTTCCGCCGTCGACACGTGTGGTTGACGTCACGTACCCCAGAGCGTGGGACCGAAGGTAATCACCCCCTCGTCACGTGTCAAATCCATGCTATCAAGAATCCAACTTTTAATTATTTTGTTATATAATGCATAATGTTCTTAGGGCACAAAGGTCATGGGTTCAATGGGAAACCACGGAAAACCATTTTCAGGGCTGCCGATAGTGGGATTCGAACCTACTATCTCCCGGATGCAAGCTCACAGCCGCGCGCCTCTACACTTTCGATATTGTAGGCCTTCACTTTTAGTTATCTTCCGACTCTGATATTAGGGCATCTAATGTAAAGGGAGTCCTTCCTTCTTTCATGACTCCGTCTTGCTTTATGCTTCAAGCGAGCGTTCCTTTACGATTTCCCTCATTTTAAAAATCATATTCACAATTTCCCTTGTCGATATGGACCGATGACCACGCGATTTTACACCTTAAAACAATTATGACAACACCATCGCCAGTTAACAGGATTAAACAATATTTCCATGTTAGCAGTGCTCGGCGTTGATATGGACTAAGCAACAAAAGTCAATTCATGAATTCTATTATCATAGTCGGTATGGTAAAAGTATATAAGACATAAATGATCGGAAATTGTACTCTATACGTTTTTTTACATAATACTTTTCGAAAGGACCAATAACCAGTGGTGTGCGGTAAACACGTTCATTACCGCAACTGCAAAAATGTTTTTTAAATGTAAGCAATCGTAGCCCCCACTACACTCTGTAAAGACAACATTGCACTTTTCGTGGAAAGGTCTTAAAGAATATTTTCAACCACACACTCGCACATATTTCTAAATTGATATTCACGGTAGTGACGACACCATCATAACTTAATCTATAGCAGATTTTAAACAATGTACTTACAGTTTCACCCGGTGACTTTTCGTGATAGTACAGTCATGGTTTTCACAAAAATACACTGGGACTATTAGTTTTTAACTTAAAAAGCCTAACCCAAACTGAATCAGCAAAATTTAACTGGTATTTAACCTTCGCCGAAGTTTTATAGTTTCACTCGCTTACTGAGTGTGCGCACATCAACGACAAACGACGGAAAATATTCCTCTCGGCGTATAACACACGTTATAATGAAGAATGTCACCGAACTCGCGAAATCTTCACCTATAATCCAAGAGGAACACCACAAAAATTCACCATATACCACCATCGCACACAACCAAATACATAATTATTTTACCTCGTGCTTAACTCTGTGTTCATACTGGGCAACCTGAATATTTTTCTGTGGCTATCGGGAAACATATTCTACACGTGCCATCAATGAATTGCCCGAAAAAACTTTATACATTCCGAAATCCAAAAATAAAATATATTCTTCTGTATTACAATTTATTTCATAAACTGGCCCTAATTTTGTTAGCAAGACGATGTGCAAGTGGCTATAAACATGTTGATATTTTCCTTGTAGCCTCTAGCGTGTGGCGCTGAACACTTCGACTGACAAGTATTAAAACTGACTTACCTTACCTAAGCTAGCTGGCCTGTCGCCGTAAAGTGCTGTCGGGGTGGGCACGCAGCCCCGCCCCTCACCCAGGACAACTGCATACGTCATCCAAGCGACTTAAATTTTGCTGGGGTACCTCTCTTTCGTGCCTTTGCTGGCAGGACCTAGTGTTTACAGTGCACTATGTCTTCTGGTATAGGCTAGAGCAATTTTGTTACTTTCATAGATCTGTCTCTGTCTTATCCTTGGCTTTGACAATATGAAAGTGACTGAGGTATGAGCGATGCTAGTAATGCCAATCCTTATGCAGCCAGTCCCTGCTATGAATGGTGTGAAAATGTTGCTCATAGGGTCAGTTGGTGTATGCATTTCAGTGGGCTTGGCAGACTGATATGTAATAGCAACTCTGGCTCGGTGAGGAAAGCAACGGGAAACTACCTCACTCCTCATTTCCCTAGTATGCCTCTTCAGTGATGCCTAGGCCATCTATGACAGCTGATGGCAGAGCTGTTGAGGATCCCACCAGCGACATCGCTGACGGACTGAACATACATACCTCTCTTTCGCCATATGGCCATGAGGTTCACTCAGCCTACACCAAAAATGAGTACCAGGTTAATTCCTGAAGGCAAAGGCGGCCGGGCGTGCCACGGTTAACAATGGTGGAAGCCTTTACCTTCCAATCCTCCAAGGGCCTTCATGGCCTTTACGGAGGTGTCTTTGTCCTTTTCTTCGACCTCTCTTTCGCGCCGGCAAGGAAACCCAGCTCGCTGGAGAAGCTGGACTGCGGTAGTTTCAGCGGATTGTCGAGACAGCTGTACTTGGCTTAGCTTAGATATTTGCAATTTTTTAAGCATTGTAAAAAGCGTTCTAAAGAATAATAATAAAATATTAATACAAAGTTATTTACCCCAGCAGCGCTGGGGTAGGTGGGGTTCAGTGCACGCCACTGCCAATAACATAGCCTAGACTGTAGTAATTTATTTCCAGACTTATGTATCAATTTACATTAAATTCTGTTCGCCCATTTTCTTGTGGTTTGGGGCTGATATGAACTTAGAAACAAAAATAGTTCATGAATATCTCTGTTATCGTAGCCGGTGTGGTGAAAAATGTATAAGCCGGACTGAGTGGCTAACATGGTTGAGGCGCTGGCCTTCTGAGCCCAACTTGACAGGTTCGATCCTGGCCCAGAAGGTTCTCAAATACGTCAGCCTCGTGTCGTGGATTTACTGGCACGTAAAAGAACTCCTGCGGAACTAAATTCCGACACCTTGACGTCTCCGAAAAAATTAAAAGTAGTTGGTGGGATGTAAAGCAAATAACATTATTATTAAAAATGTATAAGACATAAATAATCGGAAATTTAATTATACATAACTTAGTTAATGTAGTATTTATCGATAGGATTTCAGAATTTCCCCTAAACTACCATTTTACTCAGCGTGAATAAAATTATTTATAGCCTAGATTGTAATGGCTCATTCCCTGACTTTACATACCGATTTTCATTCTATTTTCTTCAGCCATTTTCTCGTGATGCGCGTACGTACATGCGTACAGACCGTCAGAGATGGCGGAGAATTAAAAAGTTCATTTCCTTGTTACTGTGGGCCCAACCGTTACAAAAATACCATTTTTTTAAAATTTACATTCTGAGCAATGTACAGGCAAATCTCTTATTATATAAATATAGATTTAAATTTGATCATTAGTACGTGCTACATGTGTTTACAGTAAACCATTCTGAGGGGAGCTACGGTGGGATTCGAACCCATTCGTCTCCTGAATGCAGAGCTTGGCTCCATATAATAGACAATACAAAAATATCTGTTAGCGATTTTTTGTTGGTGTGTGCTAACTCAGCAAAGCTAATTCTGAAAGCGGTATGCTGGTTGAGTTCTATAAAGAAATATGTTTCCTGACAGGTATTCTGAAGATATGAGGATAAATTCAAGAGGTAACGTACAGATTTTGATTTCTTTTACGGACTAACGAAGTTTCTTCCTGTCATTGTACTTATGACAAGAAAATTCACTGCGATAAGTCTGCGAGTCTTGAAAATGTATGTTTGTCTACCACTTACTTCCGTTTCCTGATACGGAGTCAGGATGAGGTGAGATGATATTTCTACGTCCGGATGCCCTTCCTGGAGGCAACCTCAGTTAAGGAGTTAATGAAGATGAAATGAATAACGGTGAATTAAATTGGGTAAGGATGTGGTAGGATTCGGCTGTGGCGTATGAATAGGAACTGCCCCGGCATTTGCCTGGAAGTGAAAATGGAAAACCACAGAAAATCATTCTCAGGACAGCCGACGGGGTTCGTACCTGCTCGTCTCCAGAACGTAGAGCTTGGCTCCATAGCCATAGTGCGTTAACGCACTCCGCTCAGTATATGTGAGTCTTGTTACCAGTAGATAATTCTTGCAGCTTGTTAATAATAATGTTATATAATATTATTTGTTTTTACGTCCCACTAACTAATTTTTAGGGTTATCGGAGACCCCGAGGTGCCAGAATTTAGTCCCGCGGGAGTTCTTTTACGTGCCAGTAAATCTACCGACACGAGGCTGACGTATTTTAGCACCTTCAAATACTACCGGACTGAGCCGGGATCGAACGTGCCAAGTTGGGGTCAGAAGGCCAGCGCCTCAGCCGTCTGAGCCACTCAGCCCAGCCCCGCACCTTATTCTAGTCATTTCAAAGACCTACGCCTATAATAATAATAATAATAATAATAATAATGCTTTCTACGGCCAACTGATTATATTTTTTTACGGTTTTCAGAGACCTAATATTTTATAGCGAGGTGAAAATATCGTCACAAGGCTAGCATATTTTCAGAACCACGAATTTGGACTTAGAAGGCGGGCCATTCAGCCCGGCAAGAACTCTGATGTCACCCCACTTCAGTATTCACTGTTAGCTCCTCCTAACAGAGCAGTTAGCAGGTGAAAACTCCACTCTCCTTCTACCGTGTTAAAACGAAGTTTGTTAGGCGAACAGTCTGAGCAGTTACTGGACACTGAAAAGAACAGTCTGCTGTAAAAATCGTTGCAGAAGTGTGGAAGTGTTCGTATTATTCTAATAAATCAGTTTATGTCTCTTATGGCGATATTTTCAGAGAAGTGGAGTGGTGTCCTAATTAGTGGATTAGCAACCACCTTGCTTTCTTACGATCACAGATTGGATAGAAGTTTATATAACACCTGCAGCATTTAGCACATGTTCAACATTCTTCTGAGTCAAGTGTATGTGGTCTGACTCTGTGGAAAAAAATTCACCAACAGAATGTTGGTTGGCAGGGTGGAAGAGGTGGTGGCATATTATTTCTAATCACTGAATTGAGTGCCAAAAGTCTGAATTAAATTCCAAACCTCATGTGACATGTGACGCTGTTAATAGTGATTTGTCCGTCGCATGGAAACATCTTTCCTTTTTTTGCTATTTGTTTTACGTCGCGCCGACATAGATAGGTCTTATGGCCGCGATGGGACAGGAAAGGCCTAGGAGCGGGGAGGAAGCGGCCGTGGCCTTAATTAAGGTACAGCCCCAGCATTTTCCTGGTGTAAAAATGGGAAACCACGAAAAACCACCTTCAGGGCTGCCGAAAGTGGGCTTCAAACCCACTATCTCCCGGATGCAAGCTCACACCTGCACACTCCTAACCGCTCAGCCAACTCACCCGGTGATGAGAACATTTAGCCTAAAGCAGATCTGTTAGTGTTATTCGTTAGAAGAAGGCTATGTGCCGACACTCACACCCAGGTGCGCAGGTCACCCCTGGGGTCCAATAGGCTGTCACTGTAACGGCCGCAGGGTATCCTAGACACCTCTCCTTCACTTTTCTAGTTTCAACTCTTTCTTCTGCACGTTTTTGACGAATCCTTATCAAATTTTTCTTTTCCATTATTAACTTGGCAGGTTCGATCCTGGCTCACTCCGGTGGTGCTCAAATACGTCATCTTCGTGTCGGTAGGTTTACTGGAACGTAAAAGAACTCCCGCTGGACTAAATTCCGGCCCCTCGGCGTTCTCCGAAAACCGTAAAAGCAGTTAGTGGGACGAAACACAAATAATATTATTAATTTTCCATTATTAATTTATTATTATTTTTTTTTTTTTTTTGCTATGCGCTTTACGTCGCACCGACACAGATAGGTCTTATGGCGACGATGGGAGTGGGAAGGAAGAGGCCGTGGCCTTAATAATTAATGGCGTATGGCTTTTAGTGCCGGGAGTGTCCGAGGACATGTTCGGCTCGCCAGATACAGGTCTTTTACTTGACTCCCGTAGGCGACCTACGCGTCGTGATGAGGATGAAATGACGATGAAGACGACACATACACCCAGCCCCCGTGCCAGCGAAATTAACCAATTAAGGTTAAAATTCCTGACCCTGCCGGGAATCGAACCCGGGACCCCTGTGGCCAAAGGCCAGCACGCTAACCATTTAGCCATGGAGCCGGACGCCTTAATTAAGGTACATCCCCAGCATTTGCCTGGTGTGAAAATAGGAAACAACAGAAAACCATCTTGAGGGCTGCCGCCAATGGGATTCGAACACACTATCTCTCGGATGCAAGCTCACAGCTGCGCGACTCTAACCGCACGGTATTAAATGTTTTATTCTATAGACTACAACTGACCACGATGTACAGTGGCGGTCAAAATAATAGAGCCACCTCTATTGACGAGATTAAGAACTAGGATATCTACTAGTTCGCAAAATCTCCGCGAGTGCCGTGTTGTCAGTCCCTTTTAGACAATATCAGGGAAGACGTCGCTGCTGTCTGTAGTTGTGCGAAAGGAAGCGTTTGAGCTAGACGTTCGAAAAGAGGCATAAAGGTAAGAAACTTATGGGTCAAAATAATAGAGCCGTTTTACAGAAGTCCCGTTCAAATTGATTTTTTGCAGTTGTTTTGGGGGCTAGCGATATAATTTGTCAACAAACCTCCACTCAATATTATTTTGTATGTAAACTGACGTTTGGTTTTGTTTACATTCTTCTAGATGGGCAGAGCAGAGCATACAAGTGATGATGGTCGTATAGTAATGTTCCGGATGTTCAAAAGTGGGATATCCATGAATCAAATAGCCAAAGATTTACACGTTTCGCGAAAACGAGTCCAGAACGCCATTAGACTGGCAAAACAAACAAAGCCGCAGGTGGGGAACAGGGGGCGACCTCGTGTAACTACTCTTCGCGTAGACAGACTCATCACGAGGGAAGTAAAGAAACCCATTTTTGTCACCACCACGACTGAAAGCCATTTTGTTTAGCGACAAAAATGATGTTCAACCATCAACTTCAACGATTCAAAGACGACTGAGATCCGCAAAATTGAATGGGCGCATTGCGAGACAGGAGCCACATGTTTCAAAAGCTAATGTTCGGAAAAGGTTGGCCTTCGCCCGGAGAAATGAACACAAACCCAATATTTGATGGAGGAACATCCTATGGTCCGATGAATCCAAGTATAATAGGTTTGCCTCAGACGGAAAAGTCTATGTGCGCCGCCCACCAAACCAGAAATTTAATCCCAAGTACACTTTAAAAACTGTGAAATACGGTGGCGGAAATGTTACGGTATGGGGATGTTTTTCATGGTATGGCGTTGGTCCAATACACCGTATCAACGGCATAATGAACGCAGAAATGTACAACGACATCTTAGCAAATGTGATGCTGCCTTATGCTGAAGAGGAAATGCCGCTGAAATGGAAATTTCAGCACGATAACGATCCAAAGCATACTGCAAGGATCATAAGGCAGTTTTTTCAATATCGCCATATCGAAGTATTAGAGTGGCCACCTCAATCCCCTGACGCATCATCCATCGAGAACTTATGGGAGATCGTAGACAAGAGAATTGACCGCTCAAAAGCTACGTCTTTAGATAAACTTTGGGAAGAAATCCAGAGAGCCTTGTATGCGATCAGCAGCGACGAATGCAGGCGTTTAGTCGACTCTATGGGTAAGAGGTGCAGGGAAATCCTCAAAAATAAGGGTTACACTACGAAGTACTAATGCACTCCTATGCAAAAACGACTGTTCCTGTAAATTTCATAAGACTTAGATCAAGTACAAAATATTTGTGTCAATTGGCTCTATTTTTTTGACCCTGTGGTCTGGTATTATTTTGAATATTATTGATTAGTTTCAGTTGTGTTATCTATATAACTGACTGTGGTACAATGTGACTCTGTTGTAATGGTTCCTGTACAACGTAAAATTTTGTTTCCATCATAGTACAAACATGTCTAGTAATAAATTTGCACTTTATTCTAAACCTTTGCCAGGTGGCTCTATTATTTTGACCACCACTGTATTTCTAACGGCAGCTGGGTGCGCGAGTCAACACAGTGCCATCTTATAACAGAGTATGCGTGTAAAAACAAAAGCAAAGTCATCTCCGTACAGGCCATGAAGGCCCTTGGAGGGGTGGCAGATACAGGTTTCTACTAACCGTAACCTCGGCACTTGATGGGGTAGAGTGGTTAGCTCTACGCCCGGCCACATTTGCCCCCAGGAATTAACATGATACTCATTTTTTGTGTAGGCTGAGTGAATCTCAGGGCCATGTGCACCTCTGGAAGTGGAAATTTCGTTTCTTAAATTTTACGACTTCCTGACGGG
Organism: Anabrus simplex; assembly: GCF_040414725.1. Lineage (NCBI taxonomy): Eukaryota > Metazoa > Arthropoda > Insecta > Orthoptera > Tettigoniidae > Anabrus > Anabrus simplex. Next base: position 283,483,531 of record NC_090265.1, read on the forward strand.
GATTTGAACGCACGTCCTTCCGGGCGAACCGAGCCCGCCTCGGCCCGGCAGCCCCTAGAGTATGCGTGTGACGTCACATAATTAGTACAAATTTTACCGTACTTTGAAGCACTATTTCATGAAAACTAGTTTCAGATTATCAAGGTCATTTGAGACAATGCCCGCCTCTGTGGTGTAGTGGTTAGTGTGATTAGCTGCCACCCCCGAAGGCCCGGGTTCGATTGCCAGCTCTGCCACGAAGTTTGAAAAGTGGTACGAGGGCTGGAACGAAGTCCACTCAGCCTCGGGAGGTCAACTGAGTAGATGGGGGTTCGATTCCCACCTCAGCCATCCTCGAAGTAGTTTTCCGTGGTCTCCTACTTCTCCTCCAGACAAATGCTGGGATGGTACCTAACTTAAGGCCACGGCCACTTCCTTCCCTCTTCCTTGTCTATCCCTTCCAATCTTCCCATCCTCCCATTAGGCCTCTGTTCAGCATAGCAGGTGAGGCCGCCTGGGCGAGGTACCGGTCATTCTCCCCAGTTGTATACCCCGACCCAAAGTCTCACGCTCCAGGACACTGCTCTTGAGGCGGTAGAGGTGGGATCCCTTGCTGAGTCCGGGGGAAAAACCGACCCTGGAGGGTAAACAGATTAAGAAGATATATGCGTCCCGAGCTCGATAGCTGCAGTCGCTTAAGTGTGGCCAGTATCCAGTATTCGGGAGATAGTGGGTTCGAACGACACTGTCGACAGGCCTGAAGATGGTTTTCCGTGGTTTCCCATTTTCACACCAAGCAAATGGTGGGGCTGTTCCTTATTTAAGGCCACGGGGGCTTCCTTCCCACGTCTAGCCACTTCCTGTCCCATTGTCGCCGTGTCAGTGCGACGTAAACCAAAAAAACAAAAGAGAGATATGCGTTCTACCGAAACACTAAAAGCGTCTTATTCTTTCCAGGTACCCGTTTTCGAGGAACGCAAGGCTACGTTAAAACCTGCACAACGTGTGCCGAATGTTTTCTATATGATAAATAAATTAAATAAATAAATAAATAAATAATAATAATAATAATAATAATAATAATAATAATAATAATAATAATAATAATAACGTTCTTTGTTTTTACGTCGCACTAACTACTTTTACGTCTTTCGGAAACGACGAGGAGCCGGAATTTACTGCCGCAAGAGTTATTTTACGTGCCAGTAAATCTACCGACACGAGACTGACGTATGTGGGCGCCTTCAAATACCACCGGAATGAGCCAGGTTCGATCAGAAAGCCAGCGCCTCAACCGCCTGAGCCACTCAGCCTGTCAGAAATAACTTAAATATTACCGGTAAGTAATAAGTAAGTAATAATCATACTTCTACTCGGAGGGTCTGTTTTAGTCTACGCAAAGCGCATGTGTTCGATATCTTAGAATGAGAAAATCAAATTCAGACAGTGAATATGAATAATTTACGATAGCATTATCTTGTGCACTGATAGCCTTCTATAGAGGATGGTTGCCTAGTTATACTTCCTCTTAAAACAATAATCACCACCACCACCACCACCTGACAGCCTTCTACACAAGAATCTTACATTCGTTTATCGAATAATCTTGCTCTTTCATTGCTATAAATAAGAATATAACAGTGCTACTAACAGATATAGATCAACATGGCTCTATAATGCTAAGAATCGTAAGCCAACAGTTCTTTTCCAGGAAGGGAATAGTTTGGTAGTAACAGCTTTGTTCCTTTGAGATCAACTTTAGAATCGATCGCCAGGGTGGAAAGTCGAAAGATAAGCCACGGCCTCCTGAAATGATCATGTAAGGAAAACATGAATACGCACGCAGTACGGGTCATGAGGCTATAAGCATGCATTCAAAGGATAGTGGGTTCAAAGCCCAGATAGCGGTCTTTTAAAGCAGCACATGCTGAGATACGTTTACGGCGACGGTGAAAAGGGAAAGAGCTAGGACTGGGAAGAAACGTCCAAGACTTTAATTAAGGTACAGCCCCAGCATTTACCTGGTTTGAAAATGAGGAAACATAGAAAACCCTTTTCAGAGAGCTGCCAATTATGGGGCTTCAAATTCACTATCTCCCGAATGCAAACGTAGAGTTACGCGGCCCGTACCACAGTAGCCCTGAAGATGATTAACAGTGATTTCTGCATCAAGAAATTCAGGGAACGCCTTATTTATGGCTACATGAGAAAACTTTACACTTCTAGCCATTTTCTCTCCCAGTGTCGCCGAAAATCTAAGTGTCAGTGCGATGTTAGTCTCCTTAGTTTTCATTATCTCTCCTCTCTGCCAAGAAATTCACCACACTCATTTGGTTGAAATAGGATCGTTCGTCCCAGCGTTACACAAGGGGATCAAAAAAGTTCCGAGTTTTCATTAACCTAAATCACCAGCTAGCTGTCCGGCTCCATGGCTAAATGGTTAGCGTGCTGTCCTTTGGTCAAAGGGGTTCCGGGTTCGATTCCCGGCAGGGTAGGGAATTTTAACCTTAATTGGTTAAATTCGCTGGCGTGGGGGATGGGTGTTTGTGTCGCCTTCATCATCACTTCATCCTCATACCGACCCGCAGGTCGCCTACGGGAGTCAAATCAGAAGACCTGCATCTGGAGAGTCGAACTTGTCCTCGGACACTCCCGGCACTAAAGCCATACGCCATTTCATTTTTTTTCCCAGCTAGCTTTATTTATATCTAATATTTTAAATACGTGTTTGATATAACATAAATGGGCAGTAAAAATAAGAGATATTAATAAACTGAGGTCTGTTTCTGGCAATATACGGGCCTCCGTGGGTGGCAGCTAATCACACTAACCACTACACCACAGAGGTGGACAAGTAGATTATTACTTTGTTTTAAAAACAATCAAAAGTATGTTATTTCATTTTTTCAAAATAATGAGATAGAAGGAACCAAGTGAACTGAAATATATTCGATTCCCAATTTCATTTGACCGAGCTCGATAGCTGCAGTCGCTTAATTGCGGCCAGTATCCAGTATTCGGGAGATAGTAGGTTCGAACTCCACTGTCGGCAGTCCTGAAGATGGTTTTCCGTGGTTTCCCATTTTCACACCAGGCAAATGCTGGGGCTGTTCCTTAATTAAGGCCACGGCCGCTTCCTTCTCACTCCTAGCCCCTTCCCGTCCCATCGTCGCAATAAGGCCTATCTGTGTCGGTGCGACGTAAAGCAACTAGCAAAAAAAAAAAAAAAAAAAAAAAAGCAATTTCATTTGAAATAAAGTTGCTTATTTCTGTACACTCATGCAACCCCTCTTTCTTCAAATCCCCTTGCGAATACCTCACACCTAATTTTGTATTCACTCAGTTACTAATAAAAACGCCACACTTGTTCTACTCTTGACCCCACATGTACCGCCGTACACATTTTTCTAGTCGTCATGCTAATAAAGAGATTAGAATGCCCACTACTCGATGACGTTAATCATCAAGTTTAGGTGCAATACGTGAAGCCAGTGCTCTCTCGCTCGCGAGACGTGAGTCAGCTCAATGAGCGCTGATCATGTGTAGCTCTGCCTTGGAAGCTACAATACTCATTTGAAAGTGATAAGCGTTCAGTTCATTTAAATAAAAATGCTTTAAACTCTAACATCCTCTGGAAGTCTGACACAATAAGCTTATGGAAAGTAGGTCTGCTATTCGAAAGTTTCTAGCTTTAGCTTCAACTTGAGGCGGCAGTGCATTGTACGCAGTGACGAGGGGTTGAAGTAGCTCGAGCTAAAGATGCTGTTATAATTTTTGAGAAAACTATCGCTGTGTACTGTGATATTTCCCACACAACGGTAGAGTGCCGTGGGAAGTGCAAGTTCAGCGAGCGCCAACACCAGCCGTCGAGAGCTCTCACTGGAGAGACGTGGCGTATCTCTAGATCAGAGCGCTAGCCACCTGCTCCGGCTCGCGATAGCTGGGTGGTGCTGTGGTGAAACTGACGAGCATCAGGGTTGTTTTTCACTTCCAACTTCCAAATGATTTTACATATTCTTTTAGGTTTATCTAGTACTAGCTGATGTACCCGTGCTTCGCTACGGGATTCTCAGAAAGACTGACTGTGTGGTTTTCCTAACTGAAATCAACATAGGTCATTACAAAAACGTAAGTATGAATATAGCGATTGGAAGCAATGCTATCATATAAAATACTTGATCAAATGGAAAGCCGCACGTTTTATCACTTTTAACGAACAGTGCTGCGGTTAGATTGCGGTGCCAATCTAATAGTCCACAAAGTTCCGGAGCTGGAATGACCAGGCTGCAGATTGCCATGAACACTCATCTGTCATTATTCCGCTAAATATGCACACTGTTCATTCCAATCAGTGCCTCAGAGTAGGGATTGAATACCCCCAATGCTATGCTTATCCAGTGTGTTACGTACCATTAGTATCAGAAAATTTATAAACCAGGGGAATGGCATGCTAAAGAAGAAAGTTATCTAACTCCCCAGCTACTTCCCATCATTATTCAGGCAGGCTGTTACACTCTGTCCGACTGGGCGAGTTGACCGTGTGGTTAGCGGTGCGCAGCTGTAGCTTGTATCCGAGAGATAGTAGATTCGAACCCCATTGTCGGCAGCGCTGAAGATGGTATTCCGTGGTTTCCCACATTCACACCAGTCAAATGCTGGGCCTGTACCTTAATTAAGGCCTAAGGCACTCCTAGCCCTTTCCTATCCCATCGTCACCTAAAACCTATCTATGTCGGTGCGACAGAAATCAAATAAAAAATACTCTGTACGCAGCAGTAATCCTATCTACCGGAGATGATGGGCAACAGAAGACACAAAGCACACCACGACAAACAATGGTCAATGTAATGTTATTGTTGATCAATGTTATGAGCTTTCTATATTGTAGGCCTACACATTTAGTTTTCTTTCGACTCTGTGATTTGTTATACCGTAAATTGTAGTTTCTTATTCTCCGATTTTACATACTGATTTTCATTAAATTCTGTTTACCGATTTTCTCGTTACTCGCCGCTGATATGGACTTAGTAACAAAAATCCAAATTCATTAATATCTTGGTGATCATAGCCAGTACGGTAACAATGTATAAGACATGAATAATAGGAAATTTAATACTAACCTTAGTTATCTAGCATTCATCGACTACACTTCTAATAATAAATATTTGAGAATTACATTTTAGGCCTTCCCTTAAACTACCATTTCACTCAGCGTGAATAAAATAATTTACAGCCTAGACTATAGCGACTTATTTCCTGACTTTGCATACCGATTATCATCAAGATAGGACTACTAATAACAACAATATTTGAGAAGTTAAATTTTAGGCCTTCTCCTAAACTACCATTTTTCTCAGCGTGAATACAATTATTGATAGCCTAGATTGTAGCAATTTATTCCCCAACTTTGCATATCCATTTTCTTTAAAATACGACCACTAATAACATAAAGTTGAGAATTCAATTTTAGGCCTTCCTCTAAACTACCATTTCATTCAGTGCGAGTAAAATGATTTATAACCCAGATTGTAGCGGCTCACCCCCTGACTTCACATACCAATTTTCATTAGACCACTAATAACATAAATAGTTGAGAATTCAATTTTAGGCCTTCCCCTAAACTACCATTTCACTCAGCGTGAGTAAAATGATTTATAGCCTAGATTGTAGAGGCTCATCCCCCGACTTCACATACCGATTTTCATTAAATTCTCTTCAACCGTTTTCTCGTGATGCGTGTACATACATACAGACAGACAGATAGACAGACAGACAGACAGAAATTACGGAAAAGTAAAAAGTGCATTTTCTTGTTACTATGGACATGACCGATACAGAAATACCATTATTTTCAAATTCTGAGCAATGTACAGACAAAACTCTTATTTTATATATATAGAAGATAGAAGATAAGTCGAACACTGAAATATTTAGCCCGGCTGAATTGGGGGATTCTATTCCAGCTAACTCTCGTGGTATTTGAAGGAAATACGTCCGATTTACAGGCATGTGGGACAACATTCCGGTACCTTGGCCTGTGCGAAAACCCTTAAAGTTGTAAGTGGGACGTAAAACTATAAGGACGGTAAACAAATCCATCTCCTCTCAAATCATGTAGGCATTTGAAGGAGTGGAAGGCTTCCACTAACCGTAACCTCAGCAGCAAGTGGGATAGAGTGGCTAGCCCTATACCTCATCGTCCTTGTCCCCAGGAATTGTTTGGATACTCACTACTGAAGTAACCGACTGAGTTGGCCGTGCGGTTAGGGTCATGTAACTGTTAGCTTGCATTCTGGAGATTGTGGGTTTGAATCCCATCGTCGGCAGTCCTGAAAATGGTTTTCTGTGGGTTCCCCATTTTCACACCAGACCAAAAGCTGGGGTTGCACCTTAATTAAGGCTACGGCCGCTACCTTCACAATACAGTACTACCCCTTTTCCTTCCTGGAGTCACCGAAAACACTCGATATGTTAGTGCGACGTTAAATCACTAGCAAATAAATAAATAAATAAATTAATTAATTAATTAATTAAATAAAAGAAACTTTGGAGAAGGGTGAGTGAACCTCAGGGCCATATGCTTCTCCATAAGAGGAAATCTCGTTTCTAAATTCTTCGACTCCGTAATGGGGAACTGAACCTACGTCCTTTATGGTGAACCGAGCATACCTTTGCTGCCTCAACTAGGAAGCCAAAAACAATAAGATTATAATAAAATATCTGCATTTTTATAATAATATTGCATGGCTCCTACAGGTGGTGATGGTGATTACTGTTTTAGGAGGAAGTACAACTAGGCAACCATCCTCTAATCATAGAGAATGAGTGGGATCCAACAGGTCGAAAAATGAAAGTATCGGCCAAAGAAAGATAAGGGCCACAAAGGGCGTAACAATGAAAGATCCCGTAGGCCCCGAATGCTCTAATACCGTCGGGCTCGGAAAAGAACAAAAGTTGACCAAGGGAGATCGGATAGGATAGATGAAAGTGAGGAGTCTGGCACAAATAAGTGGAGGCAATGCCATGATTCAGCTTAGGGCCCCGTGGTCGCGAATCCACGCTCCCAAGTCGAGAACCCCTGGGGCCATGGCTGCTACAGTCTGGTGCAGCCTTTGTAAGGCAGATCCTTCGATGAGAGAGAGCAGCGTCAGTGCCATGTAATGGTAAGTGAGCTGCAGGAATGTTAGGAATAGAACAAAGACTCAACTTCTAAATCGAAGGTGTTAATTAAACGCGGCTAAAAAAATAAAACAGAACCTTTGCGGTCCTAAGACGAGAATGATGATCATTCAATCACCAAGTTGGACAGTTACTTTGTTGTCAACATTCTCCAAACAACGATAATTTTTACAAGTGACCAAGCAATACTGATATTCACCGCCGAAGGAAGGCCACCATGAATGGGATGTTGTTTAATGTGGGAGGAGGGGAGGAATAGGCTAGGGTTTTAAAACACAGTAGTTGCTGAAACAGGGGCAGTGTCGACACATCAAAGACAAAGATATGGAGTTATAAATTGCTATTTACGGTATATATATGAAATTACTATTTGCCGACGCCGACGGTCGAACGGTTAACTCAAGATCACAGGTTCGATACTGACCGATGTCACTTCTTTTACTGAAGACAAAAGTCCATGTATTTTCTATAGTAGTCCTCGTCCACTTGTAGAATTCCTCTGATGAGAACATGAATTCTACATTTGTTGAATTTTTAACGAGTGTTTTAGCTTCGCATCAGCACATCGAAGGATTTCGGTGGCATTAGACTGGGAGAAGGCAAAGAGTGAGAAGGTAGTGTCCGAGGCCATAATTAAATTACAGTCCCAGCATTTGCCTAGTATGAAATTGATAAACAACGGAAAATCATCTACAGGTCAGCCGACGGTGGGGTTCGAACCCAACCTCAATGTACGCAGCAATAGGCTAATGCGCCTGAGTATATTGTTCATAAAACTTAAGATGTAGCAGTGCCCTTTATATTGCCATGTCACGATATTCATAATCAAGTCGGTTTTCAAACTCACCGAGGAATTGAAAATTAGGAATCCTTGGCTGTAGAGGATCCATGCCATAATAACGTACTGTAACCGTTCACGACTGCGTGAACGGTTACAATACAAATGCAATTTACATACACTAGGCCTTCAATCAACAAGAATACAGAAAGGCATAGGTATACAAAACAGTACCACCATGAAGTCAAGAATTAACAATTTAACAATGTGCTACTGTTGGTTTGGTTGATTACGAACGTTGTTGCTTTTGGTGGTGGTGGTGATTACTTTTTTCAGAGGTAATACAAATGGACAACCATCTTCTAGTAAAGTAACACTAATCACAGGGAAATATGGAAGGATTCCGACACTTCGAAAAAAAGGTATCGGCCAATCTAAAACAAGGGCCACGAAGGGTGTGAAAATGAAAGACTTCCTGGGCCACGACACCTAATACCATCGGGGTAGGAAAAGAACAAGAGTTGACCAAGAGAGGTCGGTTAGAATATATTAAAATGAGGGGCCTGGCGCAAGTGGAGGCAATTTCAGGAATCAGCTAAAAGTATCGTGGTCACCAACCCATGCTCTCAAGTTGAGACTCCCTCGGGCACCTTTAAGTCGCCTCTTACGACAGGCAGGGGATACCGTGGCTGTTATGCTACCACCACCCCTCCACAGGGGTATCGGTATTACAAAAGCTGAAACTTCCTTTCATTTCACCTGGTTATCAGAATGTCAGAAACGTATCATATAACAAGATTAACATAAAATCTCACCCCCACTAATTTAACAACTGATTGTTGTATCACTGTGGTTCATATCTTCTGCCAAAGCTTCTTTTCTCAGTTCCTCGTACATGTTTACGACAGCGTTCTAAAGTCAGCTTTGTAAAGCAGATGACGCCACTTTCATTTCCGGGAGAGTTCTTGTGGAATTCAATTGCGTCTTACGCATCGCAATTTAAACCTACATAGGATTTGTATGAAATAAGACTGGAAGTCCGTTGTTATGAAACTCCTCCATTCGTCATCTTACACCAGCCACGTTATTAAATACACTATTCGAACATTTCACTATTCTGCTTACCAGGTATTATCCAAATGGATTGACGATTCTACAAGGAAAGAAAATATTCATTAATTATACTCCCAAACAAACCAATTGTAATTTTCAAAATACAGCAGTATAACTAATGGCAGTACGTCCTAATCTCTCAAGTCACGAAAAAATCAGGTTATTACTAGGGCGAGTATTTATAGGCACTAAACACACCCAAAATAAGCAGGCAAATATGCGCTTAAAATCACAAAATAGGCACTAAAATAGCAACAAAAAAAAAGGCACTAAAACCAACCTCCATAGCGTTTAAAGCATTTAAAATTACTCACCATATGTGAATCCTGCCACTTCGTTCTCGGCTTACGCCAAGGAATAAGGGGTCATCAAAATCAGGAAAAGGTAAAAGTTATTATTATTATTATTATTATTATTATTATTATTATTATTATTATTATTATTATTATTATTATTATTATTAAAATTGTCCGGATCCATGGCTAAATGGTTAGCGTGCTGGACTTTTGTCACAGGGGTCCCGGGTTCGATTCCCGGCAGGGTCGGGAATTTTAACCATCATTGGTTAATTTCCCTGGCACGGGGGCTGGGTGTATGTGTTGTCTTCATCATTTCATGCTCATCACGACGCGCAGGTCGCCTACGGGGGTCAAATAAAAGACCTGCACCTGGCGAGCTGAACCCGTCTTGGGATATCCCGGCACTAAAAGCCATAAATTTCATTTTTCACTTCATTATTACATTTGAAGATACTGTTATATCTTCCAGGCAATAATTATGTCAACAGGGCACTTCAAATGTCAGGACATGTTACAATGGACAACCAGATATTAACATTTTGAGGAGTAAAACTCTGATTGTCCGCCTCTGTGGTGTAGTGGTTAGCGTGATTAGCTGCCACCCCCGGAGGCCCGGGTTCGATTCCCGGCTCTGCCACGAAATTTGAAAAGTGGTACGAGGGCTGGAACGGGGTCCACTCAGCCTCGGGAGGTCAACTGAGTAGAGGTGGGTTTCCGTGGTTTCCTACTTCTCCTCCAGGCGAATGCCGGGATGGTACCTAACTTAAGGCCACGCCCGCTTCCTTCCCTCTTCCTTGCCTATCCCTTCCAATCTTCCCATCCCTCCACAAGGCCCCTGTTCAGCATAGCAGGTGAGGCCGCCTGGGCGAGGTACTGGTCATACTCCCCAGTTGTATCCCCTGACCAAGAGTCTGAAGCTCCAGGATACTGCCCTTGAGGCGGTAGAGGTGGGATCCCTCGCTAAGTCCGAGGGAAAAACCGAACCTGGAGGGTAAACAGATGATGATGATGATGAAAACTCTGATTGAGAAAATGATCTCTCCACTTCACATGGGGTCAGGGACAGTATGTAAGAGCAGCTAGCTAGGGTGAAATGTGGTGGTTGTGCTACATCTTTCCCTTCAAAAACAGCAGCAATGGGCAAAGCATCCTTCCAGCCGGGATTCCTCTGCATTATACTGTGCACTGATCTCATCTCATATCGCTCCATTAACGTTACTAATGGTCGCCTCCACCTGTTGAACTATCCCCACAGCCTTCACGAGAGGTAATCCTCTCTTTCAGCTGTTTATTGTGGATGGTAGCTGTTCAAACTTGAAGAAATGTGCCTGAGACTGCTGAAAATCTTGAGGTAGGCCAATTCAGGGTGTAGATTCAAGGCGAGCTCGCTCCAAGTAGAATCCGAGGACAGAAGAATGCTGTTGTTCTTTAATCACATTTAAGTGCCTGTCTTTAGTAGCTACCAGCAAAGAATGCCTGCTTTCAGCGGTTATCTGGTAAAGAAAACTAACAAAGTAGGGATAGGTGGAAAAATACGATTTAAAAGCTTACCGTTTGCCAGTTTAGGCACTTAACATGCAAACATCTTCAAAATAGGCATTAATGAACGAGGATAAAAATAGTTATTTATGACAAAATCCTCGCCTTAGTTATTACATAATGCCTACATACGGCATGAAAGATAACTTCAAGACGACGTACCGGTAGGCAAGGCCCCTACACTGTACGGATGGTGACGCAGAATCAAACCTTCAGTAGTAATGGGGGAGAAATAGGTTGCTTCCTTAGGGACCAAAGTTACTATAAGGTGCACAAATGACGGCTGTCTGTAGCCGGGTAAAAGTGTATAAGGTTCGGATTAATGAAGTTGGACAAGTAGGAACAAGATGAAAGTGTCTTGAATGCAGTGAAGTCTCCTTACTTGGCCTTTTCCCCAATTATTTGGGGTGGGCACTAATGAGGATTGAGCCCAGTCTTACGGCTAGATACCCAACCCCATGATGAAGGATGTGTACTAAGCTCCTAAAAGCAATGTCGTGTCGGTTTAATCATAGGTCCTTGAACATGAAGATCTAAATTGAAGCATTATATATCCTAAATGGTTGCTAGTGCCTCCGAGACCATCGATGAAAATTGCATTCTTGACATTCGTGCTGTTTTGTTGGAGCACGACAATGATTTCATTAATAATTAAAAGTTGTTCCTGGTTTGTTATGAGTACCATGTCGGCCAAATCATAATAGAAAATTAGCACGTTAGCATGACACGGAGGATCGACTCACCCCGCTAACTACCGGAATGGAAGTAGTTCATAGCCTCAGTGTTAAAATTTCTCCGAAATCATTCAAGCCAACAAATATAGGGAAAGACAACATGGAGGAGCAAACGTTTGGATTGATTCCAAATCACTTCAAGCTAGCAAATATAGGGAAAATTACAGAAGATACAGTAAGATAGCTTCTTCTCGGCCAAGCGACCCGCTGCAACGCAGGATGGAAGAAGCCAAAATACAGTTGACGAGGAAGACTTCTGACCGCGCATGCGTGCTTACCCGCTTCTACCTCTTCTATGCCTCAGCGCATTCACGGTTCAGGCGGCCTTGAAGTACCGGCGAACGCTTTGGCCGATGGGAATGCTACATTTTTCTTTAATAATTTAAACATATATGACAAGATTTTTTTTTCTTTTAAAGGCTTCCTGCAAATCTACAAGCCAAGAGCTTTCGTCAGAATGCTTTACAATGTCAATCGGTTCAGCCGTTCTCTCAAACTCGCTGTAACAAAAATCAGTGTTTTAATATATAGATACTAATAATAATAATAATAATAATAATAATAATAATAATAATAATAATAATAATAATAATAATAATATATTGGTTTTATATTCCATTAAATACTTATACGGTTTTCAATGACGCCGGGAGTTCTCTTACTTGTTGGTAAATCTATCGACACGAGGCTGACATATTTGAGCACCTTCAAATACCACTGGATGGAGACGGGATTGAACCCACCAACTTAGTCACAGAAGGCCAGCACATAAACCGTCTGAGTCACTAACCCGTTATTATTATTATTATTATTATTATTATTATTATTATTATTATTATTATTATACAAGTCTCCTCTCCATTGAGGTACTGATTAGGCTGTCTCTATACCAAAAGGACAGATTTGATCCTTGAAGACCAAGGTTGACAGTTTCACATCCAAGCACGATATGTAGCGCTGTTGAAGGACAAATTTGTTCACGTCGCACCACAAGACTTCAACGAACTGTGAAGTTTAAAGTGTTCTCTACACGATGGCCGTGAGAATGTTCTCCCCAGTCACCCTTAGGCACGTTCCGTCTGCTCTTGACCTGCTGGGCACAAGGAGAAGCGCTCCACACGACCAGTCGAATCTACCCACACCACAGTTCTGAAGGTATGGGGTTCCCATCTCAACCTGAGCAAGCTACAGCGGCTACTTCAGAAAAGAAAAGTTTATTCCTCGAATTTATCCTGTAAATTCTAGGTTGAAACTTACCCGCTTCCATTCCGAAGGCAATTGGTATAAATAGGTCTCCTTATACTGAACCCGACAGGGGCATGATCCAAGGACCTTTGGTTGATATCGATCTCCATAATTACACACGCAATGCTATTAAAATGAAAGAACGCTGAAAATGATTAATATACATATCATTAATGGAGGTCATACCGAAACTAATTAATATTCATACCATTGAGATAGATAAATTGTGTATTTCAAAATTATTCTGCGAGATTTCTTTGTCTGCGACTTATTGCGCAGTATTATCCTTTGTGTAGCGGGGGCCCCGTAGATGAAGCCAAGCCAACTTAGACCCGGGAGGGGTTATGAATGGGGATTCCCTGTGACATCACTCGAGAGAAGACATCCCTCCTCAAGACTCACAGAATGAGGGGAAACTAACTTTTTCGAAACGGAATATAGGAGCCATCTTGGAATCGGACTGGCCAACTTAATTACCTACGAGATAGAAAATTAATAAAACTCTAATTAGGGGCTCATCTCCCGATTTAAAAGGGATAAATGTCATTGGGACATTTATTTAGAGTGTTTAATGTCCTCTTCCGTGATAACTTTCAGCCGAAGAAAGAATACTGTGTTGTTTCTGCGTGGAAAAGTACTGGGGCCATCTGTTTAGTCTCACGACAGCTCCTCGAGATCGGGACTTCACCCCGTGCGGTAGGGGGAGCAGAACAGATTTTAATTAATTTAAAGAGATTCACCGAAGGATAATTGAGTGGTTATGTCTAAATCGCACCAACTAGATATTGGTCACCGGTCGCCCGCACTATTTTACCTCGAGTACGCCGGGAATAGGCGCTACGCAAATTAGGGGAAGGGGTACCGCTCCCTAGTAAAAACTACTGCAGAACGGGACAAGCGTCAGTCCGGGTTTGCGGTTCATTGACGGCGCAGCTACGCTCTTTTAAGCCCTCGTTAGGTCTTTGTTCAATAGAAATTAATTCCTATTTAAGCTGAAATAATCCAATTTGCATAAACAGTGTTTAGTTTGATCTCTGTGACGCCAGTGTTAACCTTTTGGAAAACCGTGACGTGGAAAGTCATATTATTATGATTACTATAATATAAGAATCTTACGTAGTCGCATAGGAGATCGTGACCGGACGTTCACATTGAACGCTGTCAACCGGAGTGTGACTTAAACAGTGTCGTTGTGTCTGTGCAGGATTAAGTGTTAGCGGCTCCAACATCATCAAACAATGGCTCAGCAACTTCAAGATGGAATATTAATGGAAATCATCACCGTGGTGCCCATGGAGGAGGAGTAAACTCAGGATGGACTTCCCGAGTTGACGACGGCATCATCACCATGTGATAGAGATGAGTACAAAGTTCTAATACCTGGCATGCATAGAGGGGATGGGAATATTTATTGTAAACTGACGCTATAAGGGATTTAAAGATGTAGTCCTGTGGAAATAGAGCGCCGGAATGGGCGCGTAGTAATTAATTCTTAGCTTAGGAAACCGACTACAGGTCTGAGTAATCGAGTGTAAATAATTAAGGGAATATAATACTTTAGCTTTGCTTGGGATAGTGATTCTTTCAATTATTTCTTTCTTGGGAGATTCTGTTGTTTATTTGCGTCAGAAGACCAGTAATAATTAGTTTATGGGAGTGCAGTGAGAGTAGTTATTAGAGTATTCATTAATTTGATAAGTGCATGGTATATAAAACGGTAAGTACTGCGGTATGCAAAGGCACGTCACTACGAGACCCAGCGGCCAACGTGACAACCTCCAATTTCCACCCTTTGAAATACTTAGATAAGGAGTGATAAGTTTAAATTGTTGTGGTGATTAAATATACCAGGAAGTGATCATAATAAGTGTATTAAACATCGATTCGTGTGAAAAGTAATTAATTAATGCATGTATTGCCATGTGACGATAGGGTAGCCGTGTGCCGACCATCGATTAATTAGCAGTCAGTAATCAGATGTTAATTGCCGCGCGAGTGCTTAATTGTGTTGTAATTGCTGTATAGATTCCGCGCGATGGCCACGTATAAGTAAGGTAGCGGGTAAGCTATGTAGAACGACGATAATAATAATAATAATAATAATAATAATAATAATAATAATAACAATCGGGCAAAGAATACCTTTATGAGACGGGAGTCGCGTTGTAAGAATGATATGATACTGCTGGGTAGATGTGTGTTTCTTTTAAGGTGAGTTGCGCGAGTCATTTTAAGACCGCAGTTTATTGTGGAAGTACGTCCGAGTGATGTGTTACAGTTTCCTTTTAAAAGGGAATGTTACGCCTGTTAATGTGGGTGGACCCCTAGGGGAGGGTGAATCACCGCCTGGCCTTGGCCCAGCGTGTATTTTTTGTCTGAATGTCCCGTAAGCGGAGGAAGGAAGGACGTGGCTGTTAAAAGGGAAGTTAGTTTCTTTGAACGGCGAAATAATGTGATCTACCTAACACGGCAGAGCTGTGAAATAATTAACACACGACCCGGCCGATGATGGTAATGTTTGCCAATGAATCGTTGTTAATTGTACCAGTATAATTAGATAGGGATTACAGGACCCTGCCTTCATCGCAAGAGGTTGTCAGTTCGATGCTCAACGTAGGCATTGGAGGCCTACAGTGTCAGAAGGAAGATCAAGTGCCTTTTACGTGTTTTTCTTGCATATCATGTACCATGTATGTGTTTTTTTTGTGTCATGTGTGGTTGTACATAAGGTCAGTGGTGGTTCTGTCCATCAGCTCGACGATGCCTAGAATAGCGAGGGTCGGTTCGATCCCAGGTGTTGTATCATATGTGTGTATTTTCATTTCTTTTTGTCATTTCATTGGGAAATTTAGGTCTTTATTATAATAGGGATTGCTCAGACGTGTGGTCGGACGCATGTTAGTTTTATGTGTTAGCGATAATATAGCCTCAGTGTTATGATAAAGTTTCCATTCGCTATATGTCACGATAGATCGCTTCGCGATAACGTACTCGTTTCTATCACGTATAACGGACTGAGGTCCACAAACAACCTACAACAAGCATTTGTAAATGTTAATGTAATTCATTAGGGTAATTTAATGCATCATTTCCCATTATCATTAAGGTTCAATAAACCGGTTTGTGAGTCAAATATTTTAATTCGAAGGTGTTCTCATTTTTAGTTATATGCCCCGCTTCTCCTCCCTTGTACGCCTCTAAGCTTACTTTAGTTCAGCGCCTATTTATTTCTTACTTCATGACCTGTTAGCGACCCTGTAGATCTCATGCCGGTGCCAGTTAGGTAGGGGCGGGTGCATATACAAAATGGCGCGTCCAAAGTGGGGCCTAAGTCACGATAGCGAGGAGGATAATTGTACACGTTGCGCCATATACAAAATGGCGGCCCAATGTGGGACGTGTTTTACTGTTAAATAGGCGCGTATATTTATATTATCTGACATTTCCACGTGACGCGCACATATACAAAATGGCACGTCCAACGTGATGCCAGATAAAAGGGCGTAAGTGAACTGTGGGGGCTCGATATGTCCGTAAATAAGGGCTACCCAGATGTAGGAAATGTAGCGCCATATAAAATGACATCTAATGTGTGGCTATATAAAATGATGCTCCAGGTGGGACATGTTTTACGGTTTAACGGACGAATTTTCATGTTTAATAGGCGCATAATTATCCCACATATCGCATACCATTAATGCGAAGATAGGGGCGTGTTGTGGTGATTAATAGGCAAGGCATACTTGTGCGGCTTCCAGGAGTGGGCACGATTATTTTGGTAACCCGTGTCTGCTTCTGACATTTCCACGCGAGGCCCAGTTCATTATAGTTGAATAAGTGACACCTTGATGTCAATCTTAAATCGTTTTATGGATGAGAACACAGTCATGGTCCAATGATATGGGCAGAGCCATGACATTCGCGTCAGCAGGGGCGTATCCAAAATTCAAGGGGATTAGTTTGAATCCCGGGAAACAATAAAATGAATTTCCCATAAGTGAGGTTCGAAGTGAATAGTGGCTCTTTCTTAGTGCATATCTATTCACGGATATGAGCCAGTGGTGTGTTTCTTCACCAAACAACCTGCTATTAGGAAATATATTTTACGTTGGTATAACCGTGGATGAGAAGAGGTAACCTCACGCCTACTTTTCCTTTTCAAGTGGCAGTAGGTTGATTTCATGGGTTCAGTTTGAGATTCTGATGACTTTGTGTGTTTGAAGGACCTCAATGCTGAAGGCATGGGTTGATTTGCTGGCACTATACCACAGGTGTTGGTATTTAAAATCGAGCCCAGTTTTAGAATTACAGGTCAACCGGCAACTTTATTAACTGAATTTGAGGGCTAATATTATAATCATTTTCGGAAATTTCCCGTTGCTTTTCATATAAATTTCATGAACCTTAATGATGTTAGGCAGTTAGGCAGCTTCAATGATAGCCGTTTTTGAGGCTTAATTTGCAATGACGATTAAAGTAAAAATTATTTGAAGCTGGAAGAACGTAAAGTTTGGATAGAGGAATCTTTTCTTTTAAAATAAATAATAATTATATTGTTGTGGATTGTTGATGCCGACGTTAGCGAGGGGGGTCCTATCATCTCAAAGGATAGCGACATGGATAGTGAAGCCATGCGGGCTTTGATGGAGGAGATTAGGGAGATGAAGAATAGTATAAAGGACGATTTCAAGAAGTTTCGGGAGGAAATGAAGGACAGTCTAACGGGGACAATGGAGCGACAGTTTGCAGATATGAGGGAAGCAAGTAGTGGGATAAGAAGGCTCACAGAGGAACTGAGACAGGACAGGTTAAAAGGGTTCGGAGTTAAATCGAAAGTGCAAATGGATCAGAATAGTCCAGAGAGTAGTGAAGTGATGAACAGTACAAATGACTCTGAGGATAAGATTACAAATCTTGAGGATAAGGCAGAAGAAATACGAACAGAGATAGAGGCAGTGAATGAAAGGAAAGTCGAGGGAATAGTTGAGCGGCATGATCAGGTTGAGACCAGTATCACGCGAGACAATATCCACGTAAACGACGAAATCAGGAGCGTCAAGGGAAAAATTGAGAATATGCAAGACGAGATGAAAACTGAGGACGGAGCAGAAAGGAAGAGATCGTCAAGCCGATACAAGAGACGACAACGCAACAAGCAGCGTCGAGTTAAGTATGGATGGCTTCCCAGTCAAAGAGGGACATGTTTAAGAAGAAGACGTCGGGATACCAGAGGTTCGAAGCTACAGCATGTGAAATGGAGAGACGAGATGAGAGATGAACGAGTTCTGAAACCCAAACGCTACGTAGAGCAATTGAAACGTAAGCGAGGAAGCAAGAAGGGCCAGCCCTTGGCAATATTACAAGTAACAAGAAGAAGTGGAAGTCTTGAGTTCGTAGCACGTGGGGACTCAAGCCGGAAGAACATGAAGGTAATCGACGAGATTACAGAGGATCCAGGAGGATGTTCTGGGGCTTAACGAAGGCAGACCTAACTTATCGACGGTCGTCTTATGTATGTAAATATTTGTAAATATTATCACCCAGGCATAACTGATGAATTACATTAATTACCCGAACGTGGCGGCAAATCTGAAGTTGTACCATACGTCCGGAGGCAACTTAGAAGACGTGGACAACGCTGAAGAACTTGGAGCAACGGAAGAAGAAGATGATGAGGAAGACGGAGAAGAAGATCGACGTGACGTGTCAGATGAAGAGTCGGAACCAAATGAGGAAGCCGAAGAAGTCAATTATTTGGAGAATTTGTTTTCACAGAGAGATCTTGGGGATGAAGAATGTCCAGAATGTCAGTACCTGGAGAACTGCAGAGAAGCATTGCGTCAGATAGCATATTATTTAGAAAGAGAGAACCAGGAACTTCGCCAGAAAGCAAAGGTTTGGAAACAGTTGTGAATCGATATTGACAATTGAATATTTAGCGACGAAATGTGTCCAGTGCCTGTACCCATTTCTTCTCGGGGAGAGGGGAATATGAACCCGACAGGGGCATGATCCAAGGACCTTTGGTTGATATCGATCTCCATAATTACACACGCAATGCTATTAAAATGAAAGAACGCTGAAAATGATTAATATACATATCATTAATGGAGGTCATACCGAAACTAATTAATATTCATACCATTGAGATAGATAAATTGTGTATTTCAAAATTATTCTGCGAGATTTCTTTGTCTGCGACTTATTGCGCAGTATTATCCTTTGTGTAGCGGGGGCCCCGTAGATGAAGCCAAGCCAACTTAGACCCGGGAGGGGTTATGAATGGGGATTCCCTGTGACATCACTCGAGAGAAGACATCCCTCCTCAAGACTCACAGAATGAGGGGAAACTAACTTTTTCGAAACGGAATATAGGAGCCATCTTGGAATCGGACTGGCCAACTTAATTACCTACGAGATAGAAAATTAATAAAACTCTAATTAGGGGCTCATCTCCCGATTTAAAAGGGATAAATGTCATTGGGACATTTATTTAGAGTGTTTAATGTCCTCTTCCGTGATAACTTTCAGCCGAAGAAAGAATACTGTGTTGTTTCTGCGTGGAAAAGTACTGGGGCCATCTGTTTAGTCTCACGACAGCTCCTCGAGATCGGGACTTCACCCCGTGCGGTAGGGGGAGCAGAACAGATTTTAATTAATTTAAAGAGATTCACCGAAGGATAATTGAGTGGTTATGTCTAAATCGCACCAACTAGATATTGGTCACCGGTCGCCCGCACTATTTTACCTCGAGTACGCCGGGAATAGGCGCTACGCAAATTAGGGGAAGGGGTACCGCTCCCTAGTAAAAACTACTGCAGAACGGGACAAGCGTCAGTCCGGGTTTGCGGTTCATTGACGGCGCAGCTACGCTCTTTTAAGCCCTCGTTAGGTCTTTGTTCAATAGAAATTAATTCCTATTTAAGCTGAAATAATCCAATTTGCATAAACAGTGTTTAGTTTGATCTCTGTGACGCCAGTGTTAACCTTTTGGAAAACCGTGACGTGGAAAGTCATATTATTATGATTACTATAATATAAGAATCTTACGTAGTCGCATAGGAGATCGTGACCGGACGTTCACATTGAACGCTGTCAACCGGAGTGTGACTTAAACAGTGTCGTTGTGTCTGTGCAGGATTAAGTGTTAGCGGCTCCAACATCATCAAACAATGGCTCAGCAACTTCAAGATGGAATATTAATGGAAATCATCACCGTGGTGCCCATGGAGGAGGAGTAAACTCAGGATGGACTTCCCGAGTTGACGACGGCATCATCACCATGTGATAGAGATGAGTACAAAGTTCTAATACCTGGCATGCATAGAGGGGATGGGAATATTTATTGTAAACTGACGCTATAAGGGATTTAAAGATGTAGTCCTGTGGAAATAGAGCGCCGGAATGGGCGCGTAGTAATTAATTCTTAGCTTAGGAAACCGACTACAGGTCTGAGTAATCGAGTGTAAATAATTAAGGGAATATAATACTTTAGCTTTGCTTGGGATAGTGATTCTTTCAATTATTTCTTTCTTGGGAGATTCTGTTGTTTATTTGCGTCAGAAGACCAGTAATAATTAGTTTATGGGAGTGCAGTGAGAGTAGTTATTAGAGTATTCATTAATTTGATAAGTGCATGGTATATAAAACGGTAAGTACTGCGGTATGCAAAGGCACGTCACTACGAGACCCAGCGGCCAACGTGACAACCTCCAATTTCCACCCTTTGAAATACTTAGATAAGGAGTGATAAGTTTAAATTGTTGTGGTGATTAAATATACCAGGAAGTGATCATAATAAGTGTATTAAACATCGATTCGTGTGAAAAGTAATTAATTAATGCATGTATTGCCATGTGACGATAGGGTAGCCGTGTGCCGACCATCGATTAATTAGCAGTCAGTAATCAGATGTTAATTGCCGCGCGAGTGCTTAATTGTGTTGTAATTGCTGTATAGATTCCGCGCGATGGCCACGTATAAGTAAGGTAGCGGGTAAGCTATGTAGAACGACGATAATAATAATAATAATAATAATAATAATAATAATAATAATAACAATCGGGCAAAGAATACCTTTATGAGACGGGAGTCGCGTTGTAAGAATGATATGATACTGCTGGGTAGATGTGTGTTTCTTTTAAGGTGAGTTGCGCGAGTCATTTTAAGACCGCAGTTTATTGTGGAAGTACGTCCGAGTGATGTGTTACAGTTTCCTTTTAAAAGGGAATGTTACGCCTGTTAATGTGGGTGGACCCCTAGGGGAGGGTGAATCACCGCCTGGCCTTGGCCCAGCGTGTATTTTTTGTCTGAATGTCCCGTAAGCGGAGGAAGGAAGGACGTGGCTGTTAAAAGGGAAGTTAGTTTCTTTGAACGGCGAAATAATGTGATCTACCTAACACGGCAGAGCTGTGAAATAATTAACACACGACCCGGCCGATGATGGTAATGTTTGCCAATGAATCGTTGTTAATTGTACCAGTATAATTAGATAGGGATTACAGGACCCTGCCTTCATCGCAAGAGGTTGTCAGTTCGATGCTCAACGTAGGCATTGGAGGCCTACAGTGTCAGAAGGAAGATCAAGTGCCTTTTACGTGTTTTTCTTGCATATCATGTACCATGTATGTGTTTTTTTTTGTGTCATGTGTGGTTGTACATAAGGTCAGTGGTGGTTCTGTCCATCAGCTCGACGATGCCTAGAATAGCGAGGGTCGGTTCGATCCCAGGTGTTGTATCATATGTGTGTATTTTCATTTCTTTTTGTCATTTCATTGGGAAATTTAGGTCTTTATTATAATAGGGATTGCTCAGACGTGTGGTCGGACGCATGTTAGTTTTATGTGTTAGCGATAATATAGCCTCAGTGTTATGATAAAGTTTCCATTCGCTATATGTCACGATAGATCGCTTCGCGATAACGTACTCGTTTCTATCACGTATAACGGACTGAGGTCCACAAACAACCTACAACAAGCATTTGTAAATGTTAATGTAATTCATTAGGGTAATTTAATGCATCATTTCCCATTATCATTAAGGTTCAATAAACCGGTTTGTGAGTCAAATATTTTAATTCGAAGGTGTTCTCATTTTTAGTTATATGCCCCGCTTCTCCTCCCTTGTACGCCTCTAAGCTTACTTTAGTTCAGCGCCTATTTATTTCTTACTTCATGACCTGTTAGCGACCCTGTAGATCTCATGCCGGTGCCAGTTAGGTAGGGGCGGGTGCAATACGTAATATTTATAACAATAATAATAGTACTAAGAAAAAGTGCGTGAATAGCACTGTTTGTGAATAGCTGTTTGCTTTCCAAGCAACTGAAATTTTACGACTCGACTGGGAATCCAACCTGGACGCTGAGAGTCGAAGGTCAAGACGACCAGAGCCGATGACCTAGATGTTAGGCCCCTTTAAACAACAAGTAAAAACAACAAACAAGATGACCAGGACAGGATATCTCAAGAGTCGTAATGGGGGCTGCAGTGAAGAGATCTGATTGAGAGAACGAACGTTAAAATTGACATGCTCAAGCAACTTCAAATTAAAAGGAACTTTCAATTGGCAGTCTACACCATACGATTATTATTATTATTATTATTATTATTATTATTATTATTATTATTATTATTATTATTATTATTATTATTATTATTATTATTCCCTCTGTGGGTCAGTGGTAGAATGGCAGACCTTGGACCCTAAAATCGCAATTTCAAAGCTGGCAGACGTATTTTTGAAGGCACTCGACACTCCACCACGTACGATGGTCACAAATTCGGTGTGAACCCGACATAATTAAATAAAACTCAGCCACTGATCGCCCAACCGAATTTCTGAATGTAGGGCTTCAGTCTTACCACGTATGACGATGTGAAGGAAGTAAATTTTTCATCGGATGGCTAGGTTTAAAACATTCTCCTTCTGACGCCTGCGAGCATTTCTCATAACAGTCCTGAACTTGCCCGGAATATGCTAAACAGTTCAGCAGTTGGAGTGAAAGACAGAAAAACATATGCTGTCTGGATGCGTGACAATGGGTTGGAAGTCCACACGTCTGTCCCCTGGAGAGCCGTTACGTCCGGCGTGTGCTCTGTGCACCCCAGTTCCATTGTGAACGAGAGCTCAGTTTCTCCTCTGGTCACGTGCATACCAGTTTATTTATTTCCAAGTGCTTTCAACCAAGATTCAATGAGCAAACACAACAACCCTCTGAGTGTTCTACGAGCTTTCCTCTTGATATATAAGCATATTATTCTGTTGTTTGCGACGCTAGGTCTCACAGTACTATGGTGTTATTAATAACAAAAATGCTTGTCCATGCCCGAAAAGTAGCAGTTGTTAGTTATGAAGATTTTTTTGGTTGCTATTTTGCTTTACGTCGCACCGACATAGGTCTTTTGGCGACGATGGGACGGGAAAGGCCTAAGAATGGGAAGGAAGCGGCCGTGGCATTAATTAAGGTACAGCCCCAGCATTTGCCTGGTGTGAAAATGAGAAACCACGGAAAACCATCTTCAGGGCTGCCGACAGTGGGATTCGAACCCACTATCTCCCGGTGCGAGCTCACAGCTGCGCGCTCCTAACCGAACGGCCAACTCGCCCGGTCCTATGAAGATTAGACTAGCATAAAGAAATACGTGGCTGACTGTATTAGGCTGTACCTAAAACGTCTCCCGTTTTATTATAAATAATAAAAAAAACTGAAATTTTGGAAGTCTCCGTGGCTCAGGCGGCAGCGCGTCGGCCGCTCACCGCTGGGTTCCGTGTTTCAAATTCCGGTCACTCCATGTGAGATTTGTGCTGGACAAAGCGGAGGCGGAAAAGGTTTTTCTCCAGGTACTCCGGTTTTCCCTGTCATCTTTCATTCCAGCACCACTCCCCAATATCACTTCATTTCATCTGTCAGTCATTAATCATTGCCTCAGAGGAGTGCGACAGGCTTCGGCAGCCGGCACAATTCATATCCTCGCCGCTAGATTGGAGCTTCATTCATTCCATTCCTGACCCGGTCAAATGACTGGGAACAGGTTGTGGATTTTCAAACAAATTGAAATTTTATATCGTTTTATGTATTAATTTAAATTTTTATTTGCCCAATTTCTAGCAATTATACACATTTTATTGAACAACGGGGAATGATCTGAGATTTTTCTGTTTCGTCGTTTGTTCTTACAACAAGCCAGCACTACAGGCTCAAGTTTGCCACGCTCTCGTAGACATCTCATTCGATCTGCAGATGTACTTTTGATCTTTTCTGATCCCTTATTGAGTCTACTTTTCTCTCGCATACGTTTTCTAGGAGCTCTTGCCTGCTTATTCGTACCATATTTGGACATTTTTTTGTGAAGTATGCCAAAATTCATCCACTTTTAGTCACAAGATCTTCAATATATATTTTTCTTTAGGTATTTTTTTTGTGTGTTTTCAGCTAGACAAATTAAATGACACCTCTGCGCGATATCTACACGTTAAGCTACCCCGCACGGCAAGTGACATTCGACTACCAAAAACAAACCTTAATTTGGCGGCCACCTTGTGATGACGTCATGCGCATTACGGCAGCTGTTATGGTCACGCCTTGTCCCGTCATCCTTCTACTACAGTACAATAATATAAAAATAATTTTTTACCGGAAAGCTTCGAATCACTTTTTCACTGGACATTCTCGATCCCAGTATAAATGTTTCTTCCCATCAAAAAATTCCTGTAAGAATTCTTGTAAGAACAAACGACGAAACATAAAATGTTCAGACCATTCACAACTATTCAATACAATTTTGATAATTGCTAGAAATTCGACTTCTGCACAATTTTTAAGTATCCCTGGGTAGACGCCGTAACTTGATCTCTTAAATTACTTTATACGCATGAAGCAAGAAATGTTATCCCTGACGTACATGAGACGGATTTAGGACGATAGGTTACCTAGGAAAATAATGGAGTTGGCCGTGAAGGGCAAGATAGTAGATGGATACCAAGGTGACCAAAGTTAGACTCAGTTTTTAACGATTTTAAGAGGTATGGTATTAACTGAGGTCACAGAGCTAGTTACAAGTAGACGATTGTAGATGTGTTTAGATAAGTCACATAGACTCGCAGACTGAACGCTGAAAGACATAACAGTCTCTAATGAAGATGAACTGTATATGTATGTACATTTCTGCTCTGGGTTGGGGCATACACATCACGCACGGTAGAACCTATCTGTCATCACAGGCGACTAAAAGAGATGATTTCCCATAGGTTCTCAATTTGGCAAAATAGGTATGTTGTCTACTGATTGGCAGCTGATTCTGGCATTCGTTTCACTTACTTGCGACAGTCTTCTCATTTTTAGCTTTCCTTTCTGTCGTCACTTTTACTCACTTTCGAACCCGAGTGTACTTCCCACGTCCTACGTGGCCTTCCTCTTTCATTTACCGATACCGTCATTCTTCGAAGAGCCAGAACTCTTCTCTGTTTAGAGTTAAGAGGCAATGATCATTTACGTCTTCTTTCTCACCAAAAGTACTTATAGAATTTGAATCAACGAGCAGTTTCATAATTAATCAATTTCCTAGTAAATTTTGAATTTTCCAGAACACAACTCACATAAATATTATATATCTTACAGTGTATAATAAACACGTAGCCTAATTTCCGATCAGGTCATTTGCCCAAATAGAAGATTCGACAAATCTGAATTACTATTAACCTATAGGAAACTTGGTAAACGATGTAAATGAGATATCCTCGTCTCTTTTGCCACACGCAAGTGAGGTTGCGGGTACGGTCTATAACATACATGTAAAGTAGGCCTAGTTTTACGGCATGTTGTCCTTCCTGATGCTAACGCCATATGGACGGTTGTATTCAATACCGTTCGTGTTGCTGCGGAGTGTTGTGTGTAAATGAAGAGATGCATTAAGACAAATACAAAAATTCCTGGAACTTGAAGAATTATCCAGATGCGACTAAAAATCCTCAGTTCAGAAGGGAACCTAACTTAAGACCCTCTAAGTCGAAGGCCGTTATATAGATCATTCAGCCAAGAAGCCGGATACAACTATCAATACACGCAAATACTAATAAGAATCAATTTCTTGTAATAGTTCATCTAAATCAAAGTTTCAACTAATTGGCCTCAAAAGTGAACACAATGACACAGTGATCTCATCGTTAGAGACAACTTTGATTGGAATTCTGAAGGATCTTTGGGAATTACTTCCGCCAATATACTGACTTATTCCCTCGAGTACGGTACTGCTTTTCTAATTTTCCACCAAATCACGTTCATTGTTTTGCAATTTCAATACCGGTGATATTTTTAAAATGAAAATTCACTTCCTCATGGTTGGGAATCTACGTTTAACTTCCACGGTCTGTTGATTTATGATTAAGTTAATTAAAGGGGTTGAACCGTTGAATCTGATGTGCAGGTTGCTGACGTTACAGGGCGACTATTCTACTCTATTCGACGAAATCAGTCCCGTTATGCAGCTTACAAATGTGGATTTTACGTAATTTCGTTTGGTAACAAGAGGTTCTGAAAAATGAAGAATAAGATATAAAGTTCGTCCACCTGTCACCCGGCGGCCTCGGGTTCGATCCCCGGGTGGGTCAGGGGTTTTCAGTTATAATGATTAATATTCCTGGCCTGGGGACTGGGTGTTTGTGACGTCCGTAATCTTTCTTTCCTCACACACAACATTCATCAATACCGCTATTCCAATTACACGCAGGTTCATAAAATATGGTGCCAGTAGGGGCAAAAGATACACATGGGTCGACGCCCCAAACAAATAGCATTTTTTTTTTTAATGATGAAAAGAAGGAACGTACAAACTGTTGGTAACGTGTTAACTTACGGCATTTTTCTCAATGAGTCACATGCGTAGTGACTACCGAAGCGCATATGTTTTTCACTTCAGATGTCAGCCTACACAAAAATTAATTCCTCATTCATTCCTAGGGTAACGGCAGCAAAGAACTAACTCTTGTATTCCACTCGGTGCTGAGATTACGAATATTAGAAGCTTTTACCTTTTACTTCTCTGAAGACCTTAGTTAGTAACGGAGACTCTAATTTTCTTTACTTATCTACTAGAATGTAGAAAATGTGACTTCATTATTTCTCAATCAATCAATCAATCAATCAATCAATCAATAAATCAATCAATCAATCAATCAATCAATCAATCACACAATCAATCAATTAATCAATCAATCAATCAATCAATCAATCAATCAATCTATCAATCAATCAAGCAAGCAAGCAAGCTATCGTCTGCATTTAGGGTTGTCGCCCAGATGGCAGACTACGAATGAATTGTTTACCTAGCCTTTTCTTTAATGTTGTCTAAGAAATTGATAATTTTTCGAACATCGATCAATTTTTCCACTCCCTTATTCCTCGTTGTATATATAAATATTTACCCCAATTTGTCCTCTTGAATTCCAACCTTTTCTTCATACTATTATGATCTTTTCCGTCTTTTTCTACCGCTTTTCCCATACCTGTGGGGTCGCGGGTGGGAACTGTGTTACACATATGTGGATTTGGCCCTGTTTTACGGCCGGATGCCCTTCCTGATGCCAACCCTTATATGGAGGGATGTAATCACTATTGCGTGTTTCTTTGGTGGTTGGTAGTGTTGTGTGAATATGAAGACGAAAGTATTGGGACAAACACAAACACCCAGTCCCCGAGCCAGAAGAATTAATCAGACGCGATTAAAATCCCCGACTCGGCAGGGAATCGAACTCAGGACACTCTGAACCGAAGGCCTCAACGCTGATGGACCTTCATATTATCATGATCTTCACTCAAGCTTATTTGTCTTTTCACGCCATTTCTCTACTGACAGCTCGGATACTACCTCTTTGTCAGTCACCTCGTCTCCTTACTCCCAAGTCTTCCCTGCCCAAAGTTTGCAACATTTTCGTAACAGTACTCCTTCGTCGGAAATCAACTAGAACAAATCGTGCTGCTTTCCTTTGGATCTTTTCCCTGAAATGCGTATCACAATTCCTTTTTCGTCGAAAGCTCACATTATTGTTAGTCTAGGTAACTAAGGTTACTGGTAAATCGTTACGTTATTTTCCGTCTAAAATTGATCCCCATGACACTAACGACTTCAAGTTGCCATCCTTAGGACAGTACTGCACGTGGTGAAATCAGAGCAACAGATGTCATCAGCGTCTATGTTCAGATCACTACACTTTAGGGTCAGATAACTTCTCTACTGTCCTCACGAGGCCAAGTAAATTCCTTGCAGATTGAAAACCTATCTGAAGTCCGTGGCGGAGCAGGGTATGGAGTCCAGAATCTCCCGGATAGAGGTCGCATACAACTGAAACACCAGGGAGTTGGCCTTCTGATGCGTCCACAGAGCACGCAGACATGGCCGCTGCTACAATTATCACTGGGTAGGGAACATCCTGGTAATCATCTCCGAGCACTTACTGCAGCATGAAACCTGTCTGTTTCGGAGCTGCTTTCTGTTTATCAGTAACTAACGGTCCTTAAAGGAGTACTTTGGAATGACCTATTTATGTGATAAAGCTCAGTCGTCCATGAACACCTGGAAGCGCTGTTAATCAAACATCTTCTTTTGCTACCGCTCACATCTGTGGGGTCGCGAATGCGAACTACGTCGCGCATGTGGGTTTGACTCTGTTTTACGGCCGGATGCCCTTCCTGATGCCAACCCTATATGGAGGGATGTAATCACTATTGCGTGTTTCTGTGGTGGTTGGTAGTGTGGTATGTTGTCTGAATATGATGAAGAGAGTGTTGGGACGGACACATACACCCAGTCCCCGAGCCAGAAGAATGAATCAGAAGTGATTGAAATCCCTGACCCGACCAAGAATCGAACCCGGGACCATTCAGCCAACGAGTCGGACCGGTTTTAATCAAAGATAATTTCAATTGTTCTACAGTCAAATTCTGTAGATTGTTGCCTAACCTCAAGAGGAAGGTTCATTCTTCCTAAAAACGAAATATATAAATAAATGCACTGTGCTGGGAGGTGCAACGTTCTCTAATGATGCTTTCGAGTCTTTATTTCTTCTGTAACTTACGCCTGAATCAATAGTCGAACCAGCTATACTTGGAGATGCCAGCATGGTTTAATAACTACTAGCTGTAGTACCCGTCATTCAAGGGACAATCAAATAGCGTGTGCAACTCCCAGGCTACTTCCGGCATGCTCCCTTTAGCGAGTCGAGTTATCTACTACCGCTCGACACTCGAAGTTGAGACCCTGGCTGTACGGTCTACTCTAGTGGTGGGCAAAACTCTCGTTCGAGATACTCGAGACTGACGTCACCACTCTCGATGCATCTTCGAGGTCTACGTAGGGATGGGCATAACTCTCGTATGAGTTACTCGAGCCTGACGTCATTATCTCGATGCATCTCGAGGCACGCTCCAATTGGACCTCAGCCAGGACGAATATGGTAGAAACAGAAATGATTAGCAAACATTGAACTCGAGCTATTAGTATGGCTCAGTTGGCTAAATAGCATCGTTGGTTATTATTCTCCGCTACGTTTTGTGGTGGTTCGAATCTTCTCTTCAAAGAATTTTTTATTTTGCAATCGGAGTTTCGGCTACCAAACACACGCCTGTTCGTGCAGAAACAACCAAATCGCTAATAGAAGTAATTGTAACGTTACTGAACATACAAAATAACCAATATATAATAAAATCTCTTCCACTTGAGCACATGCAATATACACCAATCATAATGTAAATAAACCTGATTACCTCGTGGCCATGTCATCAGATCAGTTAGCTTTGTATCTGTATTGCACTGAAAAATAGTACTCATAATAATGTTATTTGTTTTACGTCCGTCCTAAATGCTAGTTCTTGACAGATGCCGGGGTGTGGGAATTATGTCCCGCAGGAGTTCTTTAACGTGCCGGAAGCCAACGACATGGAATTGTTACCTTTAAAACAGTACACTGACAGAAAATACTGAACACACTGAGATAAAAGTGTACGTGTTTCTATAGAGGGTTATCCCATTACTGTGTTTTGTGTTGTGCGTTTTGGTTATTACATATTACAGGCTTTGTTACTCTGGGTTTTGTGTTGTACGTTTTGGTTATTGAATATTGCAGGCCTTTTCTCTGTTGTGAAGATATTTCCACAGAAATAAGGTTGTTTGTGGTAATAAATCCGAAAAAATCATAATTTAATTACCGGTTCTACTCTATAACGAGCCACCGGAGACTACGGGTACCTTCTACCAATATACACAGAAGGTTTCCCTCAACAGTTTCCGAAAGTTTGTCGACGGAATTCGGCTTCATCCTGTGTATGTGCCTTCAGGTTGGATAATATTGTGGCTGGTCTTGAATGATCCTTTTCATGGAAACGATCAATTTGTTACCATACTTATATAAAAATATCGATAGTCCAGAATGAGACTTAACCCGAGAACGAGTCCCTTTTCAGATACATGCACACATACACCAGTATCTTTATGCCATTACCGGTATATTTTCCGTTCTGTTAAAATTATTACACAACTCGATGCGTCGTAAAAGAAATGGTTTCAATAAAATGTTTAAAATATGTCACACTCTTCATTACTATTTATTTCACATACCCAGTTCCCGAACCATAGGAACTAATCAATGAAGAATAAAATGTTTTACCTAGCCGAGAATTGAACCAGGAAGTACTTGGACCAAGCGCCAGCACGCTAACCATTTCGCCGTGGAAACGGACAGTGCGTAAGTAAAATACAGGAAGTACAGGTATTAATTTGACTGCGAGTAGATTAAAAAGAACTGGGCGTATCGTCATTAATTGTTATAATGATGTTATTTACTTTACGTCCCACTAACTACTTATTAAGATTTTCGGAGACGTCGTTAGTTGATCAGCAGGCGTAGTATAGCGAGGAATAACATGCGCATGATGTCCCGATTCAAACTTCGAGATAGGATTACCGGTACGAGTCATGGACTGCATCACTTGCTCGAAATGCATCGAGAGCTCTCGATACGTTTCCCAGCACTGCCTCGAGACAAAGAGCTCATGCGCCTGACGTCACTATACGGCATCGAGACAGCATCATGAGGCACGTACTGCATCGCTTGCTCAGAATGCATCGGGAGCTTTGCATCACGCGACCCATCACTAGTCTACTCTATTACCGTAGCGAGGTAACACAGCCAGACAGTTACTTTTTTATTATCAGGCTATTGTTATTATTATTATTATTATTATTATTATTATTATTATTATTATTATTATTATTATTATTATTATTATTATTATTATTATTATTATTATTATTATTATGGTAGTAGTATGTTAGTAATAGTGCTATGTTTCTGTTCTTGTAACACATTATGTAGTCACTTCATCTTAGTCAAGGCTACTCACCCATTCGATGTGTCAGTGCGACATTAAACCCCTGTTAATAAAAAGAAAGACTACTTACCTTTTGATCAATATCATGTCCATAGGTCACACCACGGAAATGCAAGCATTCTATTCACGCAGCTCTGTGTACTTCAAGAAATAACTTTTGTACAGTCTACATTCCACCGTCTCAGTTGCACAAGCAACACACATCTCATCAGGTTCGAAGAGGGCCTTTAATAGAGCAGTGTCCTGCACTTCTGTATTTTTAGGGCCAAATAATAGCGTGTGTATATTAAATAATTGTGAAACTGTTGAGCCATTTGTTTCTCCTAAATATTCTGTAGTGAAATGCTACACTGACTTTTACCGGTAGCCCCAGGTTCGATCACTAAATAGGTCAGGGATTTTTACTTGGATTTGGGGGCTGGTTCAAGGTCCACTCAGCCTACGTGAGGACAGTTGAGGAGCTATCTGGCGGTCAGAAAGATCCAAGAATAATATCCGATAGGATTCGTCGTGCTGACCAGGAGCTCAATAACATTCATTAAAGATTCATCTGACATTTTTAAACAATCGCCCTTCTGTCAGAATTGTTAGTTCTTCTTAACTGCAGGACACCATATGAGTTCTCTTTCATATACCGTACATTACAGTATATCTGTGGCTCGACAGTCAGAAGAAAAAATAACATAATTATGTGACTGATAGACCCCATTATTTTCCTAGGTGGGAGCTTACCTCTCCTTTAGGCTGCCTCTTGCTCGCACATGAAAGTGACAAGGAAACAGGATTACGAAAACCCAGCTGATTCGCTTTAAATACGCCCAGAAGGGCTATAATAATACACTTTTGTCTGGTTGTGGCGTGTGAACATTGTCGAGACAAACAATAACACGCCAGCGTGCGCAAGTCGCGTGCCAACAGCCGCTCATACGCTTCATTACTGCACAGATGAGAGGTCACCGTTTGTGGCTTTTTAGCTCGTACGAGTGCTGATGACCAAGACCACCTTCGGCAGAGACGTTAGGACGCTTCATTCATGTCATTCATTTGTAAGACAGGAGTACTTGCTGTGATTTTCTGCCCTTGTGTGCGCATTTCTATCTAGACTGCCAAAGTTTACCTTGCTTCTCCCACAGAACCTTGTCTTTCTATCCTCTACGCCAGGACTGACAACTGGTTATGATATTATCTACCTTTTCCCGTTAAGAACTACTGCATCTATTTTGCCCCTTCAAAGTGCCAAAAATTAAAATAATACATCTACATACAATATCAAAATTGATTTGTCCGCGCATGTTAACTTGCAAAATACTAATTGGGGTCCCCTAGCGTTATACGACCGGAGGGGCCTTTTGACTACTAAGCAACTGCTCATCATCCTGAAGGCCCACAGATGAGGTGAGGCACACTTAGCGCGAGGAATCGTCTCGACCGTCGTTCTTGGCTTTCTAGACTGGGGTCGCTATCTCATCGTCATATAGCTCCCCAATCGTAATCATGTAGACTGAGTTGACCTCGAGCCAGTCCTTATGATCAGAGAATAAGCTATGATCTGGTCGGGAATCGAACCCGGCACCTTCAGGTAAGAAGCAGGCAGGCTAACGATATATTGTTATTTTTATATATTGTAAAATGAAGACGAGAATATCAATAAAGACACAACACAGGTAGCATTAACATTTTAAGACTAAGATTTATTTATTACTATTAAATTTCTTACACACTACACAGAAACACCAGGACCACAACTTGTACTACACAGTACACAAAATTACATCAGTTTGCGTTCTCTCTGCTCTCACTACTCAGGCACACTATCGCTTACAAACTAAAACAATCACATAACGCACTCTTCATACTCTTAGTCAGTTTCACAATCATTCTCGCTAAACGTTATCACAGCCACTTAGTTCACAACTAGCGCACAACACAGTTTCACAATCCAATATGTCGTACACTGTCTGTACACTCACAACAGTCTTCGTTCACTGCCCCTTATCGATACCCGATATCTCTCACACTGCACCAGAGACACGACGGTCACTCGCAGCAGCTGGACACGAGAGACTTCACTCCTTGACAACAGACAGAACAAACCGAACACCCACTTTACGAACAGAACTGCACTTGTTGCATTGCGCTGCTCAACCTAACACACAGATGCACATATGCACTGACTCCTCAACTCAAACTGAACCACTGAACCGAACCACTGAAGCTCGTCCGGCCCACCTTATTGAGGGAGGCCGACTTTCCAGATATATCGCGAAAGGAGAAGTCTCGAGAGTCCTTTCGATTCCGAATGATCTGGGTTCATATTCCAGTCCTTTCTCCCATTGCCGCTTCGGGAGTCCTTCAGTGAGATAATGGAGTGATGAGAGAGAACGGCTGGCCTTGCGCGCCTGGCTCGTTCCTGATTGGTTCGTCTCGCACCAATTAATATCTGAGTAGTAACGACGGCGGTTTCAAAGGCGAGTTGACCCAATTGCTCCTCTCCAAAGCGTTCACACAAAATGGCGGACACTATCACATTGTCCCCTTCTTAAGGCTGCTCTTCGACGGGTTCTTCGACCTTCGGCTCTTCGATGACTCCCCACTGCTTCATGTCATCCAGCATCGGTCGATTTCCGCCTTCTTCGCTAGGGGTATCTTATGAGGTGGTTGCCGGATAGAGGTGGCGTCTCCGGTGTTGATGTGATGGTACACCCCGGAGTCATTTCCTGTAGCAGTAAAGATGTCTCGGAACTCGTGGACTAGTTCTTTAAGCTCCCTGAGCTTCCCCACCTCCAGATGTTCCCGGGCATCGGAGATAACCTTCCTGAGCTTCTCCGAACATTTATCTGCTTCCAAGGTCTATTCGTCTTCGTCGTCCTCTGGCACGATGTACGTGACAGCCTTGCATGCCCCAAGCTCGGTCCAACTGGGTAACGTCTGATCCCGGGAAGACGAATTCAGTGTTCGTACCGGCACGCAGCTTCGTGCGAGGTAAAGTCCTTATCGATGGTCGTTGGTCCGGTTTCTAAGAGAACGTGCCTCCCTCTAACTGTGCAGTCACCGTTTCCTCGCTGTTGACCGGTATCATCTCATCTCTGGGAAGCGTTAGTCGTGCAATTCAGGGTTGCGTACCGGGGCATCGCAGCATTATCCCTTGCCTACCGAGCCACAGCAAATGTCCCACGTCAACTGTAACTTCGTATGCCCATAGCGCGTCTAGGCCCAAAACGACCTTGTCTGTGATAGCACCGACAAACGTGTCGTCCCAGCGTCCCAGTAGCGCCTCTTTCGGAAGAGGAACAGTGTCTCCCTAAGCTGTTTTCAACACGTAGGGGCGGTTGAGCTCCCTCTGCGGTTATCCCTCGCCGATGTCTGGCCTGGCGTTGGGTAATGCCACCCCATACCTATCGAGACACGGAACGGCCAGTCCCCGAACCACCCATCCGCGATCAAATTGTCGTCGGTCCGCTCGGTGCCCACGTTTAAAATAAAGGGAGGGGGTGGTAATGACGGCTCAGACAAGTCCCTCTCCTTGGCAGACTACTCCTTTCTCTGATCGATGAGCCGCCCCCACACGGCAGTTCTTCCGCAGGTGGTGGCGTTCACCGCAGCTCCAGCAGGTGATATCGCAGAACCTCAGCGTCTCGGCGGTGTTTTTTGGTCGCTCTCCTGTTAATGGGGGAACCTACGGTGTGTCCTCGCTTCTCACGCCTCGTATACTCAGTGACGGTACCACGGCTCCCCTCACTGTCCCCGTCCTCCATCTGAGGTATGCTACCCGCTAGGCAGAAGTCTTGACAGACCTCGGCGTCGCGGAGCACATCGATCACGGTATAATCTGCCTCCCACTGGATGTGATCATCAGATAAATTGTTCGAAGCTTTATGGGCTAGCTGCTCAAACTCGAAGATCTTTGTTGGTGAGGCAGAGGGGCCAGCGGCGTGAATATATATTTTTTTTTTTTGCCACTGGTATGGTTTAGCAGGAGACGGGAGCTTGGTAATGGCCGCAAGGGAAAGGACAGCAGAATAACCGGAGGGAAAGATCTTACAATTTATACATAGTAAATTTGGATTGGGAGACAGAAATGAGAGGGGAGAAAGGTTGATTGAATTCTGTAATGAAAATTGCATGGTGGTTGGAAACACTTTGTTTGACAACCACAAAAGGAGAAGGTATACTTGGATATCTCGATTAGATGACAAGAAATATCAAATTGATTATATAATGATACAACAACGGTACAGAAACTGCCTAAAGAATGCTAAATGTTACCCAGGAGCAGACATTTATTCTGACCATATATTAGTTGTAGCAGAGGTAATGATTAAATTGAAAATAGTATGGAAAGGAAAGAAGAGAGAAGAAATTAATATTGAGAAACTGAAAAATAAAGACAAGTGTAGAGAACTAGAGGATGAGTATTGTAACAATAATACATTAGGAAATGAAACAGAAAATGTAGAAAAGAGATGGGAAACTTTTAAAAATGGGATAAAAGAAGCAGCTAAGAAAACGCTTGGAGTCAAGGAGAGGAAAAGGGCAACGAAAGAATGGATAACATCAGAAATGATAAGTAAAATGGAGGAACGCAGGAAATGGAAAACAGTCAATACAGAAGAAGGAAAGCGTAACTACAGGAAGTTAAATAATGAATTAAGAAGAGAAACAGAAAAAGCAAAGAAGAAATGGTTGACAGAAAAGTGTGATGATATAGAGGAACTGGAGAAAGAAGGGAAATATGACTTGATGTACAAAGAAGCAACAAATATAGTATTCAGAGAAAAGAGAAGGAACAACAGCAATAAGGAAATAGAGGCTACAGATGGCACAATGATAAAGAACCCCAAGAAATAATGAAAAGATGGTAAGAATACATAGAATGGCTATATGATCGGGACAATCGACCAAATGAAGAAGAACTTGAATTAGAGGAGGAATATATGGTTAAAGAGGATGATAAAGGGGAAACCATACTGAGAAGAGAGATCGAAGCATCACTGAACGAGATGAAAAATAGAAAAGCAATGGGAATAGATGAGATTCCTGTTGAACTGTTAAAAGCGTTAAATAATGAAGGAAGAAAGGAGTTGATTGGATTATGTAATCAAATATACATGACAGGAAAATGGCCAAAGGACTTTAGTGAAATCATCTTAATCCCTATGGAAAAGAAAAAGAATAGCAAAAAATGTGAAGAACATAGGACATTGAGTCTAATTTCACATGCAGCCAAAGTCTTACTGCGAACGCTCAACAGAAGGATATATGGAAAGCTGAATAACTTTATAGGTGAAGAACAGTTTGGTTTCAGGAGAGGAGTTGGAACAAGAGACGCCATTGGACTTCTGAGGGTGATAGGAGAGAGGTACATAGAGAAAAACAGGAAGGTTTATGCTGTATTTATTGACCTTGAGAAGGCTTTTGACTGCGTCAGATGGGACAAATTGATGACAATCCTGAAGAAACATGGAGTTGATTGGAGGGGTAGAGGCTAATAAAGAATTTGTATTTAAACCAGAGAGCAAGTGTGAGAATAGGAGATGAGTTGAGTGAAGAAATTGAATTAGGAAGAGGTGTAAGACAGGGCTGCTCTTTATCACCGACACTGTTCAACATCTATCTCGAAGAAATAATCAATGAAAGCTTTAATGGAAATAGTGGAGTTTGTGTTGGAGGTAGGAGAGTAGAATGTATAAGATTTGCAGATGATATGGTTGTGATGGGAGAAAGCGAACGTGAAATGATACAAATGTTAGATAAACTCAACATGAAACTAGAAGAATATGGAATGAGAATTAATAAGAAGACCAAAAGTATGATAATTGGAGGAAAAGGTAGAAGTTGTCATATTAGTATAGGAGGAGAAAAAATAGAGCAAGTCAGTAACTTCAAGTATTTGGGAAGTATGATCAGAGATGATATGTATTGCACAACAGAAATTAAGAAAAGAATTGCCATAGCAAAAGAAGGCTTTAGGAAAAAATCAAAATTATTTTGTAGACCACTAAACAAAGATTTGAGGAAAAGACTTGCTAAGTGTTACATTTGGAGTATAGCGCTGTATGGCACAGAGACTTGGACATTGAGAAAGAAAGATGAGAGAAGATTGGAGGCCCTAGAGATGTGGGTATGGAGGAGAATAGAACGAGTGAAATGGGAAGACCGGGTAAGGAATGAGGAGGTATTACGAAGAGTTGGAGAAGAACGAAGTATGTTACACACCATTAGAAGGAGAAAAATGAACTGGATCGGACATTGTTTGAGGAGGGACTGTTTACTGAAAGAAGGAATAGAAGGAATGGTGAAAGGTAAACGAGGAAGAGGAAGGAAAAAAATATCAAATGTTGGACAATATCCAAGGAAATAAATATTCGGACATGAAAAACTTGGCGCAGGACAGGCAACAGTGGAAGAGGTTCATCCCATGACAAGACCTGCCATAAGGCAGAACACCTAGATAGATACAGTGAAATTAATTCAAGAGCAGAAGGCCTTAAAAATAAAACAAAAATATAACCCACTAAACTCTTACAAAGATGTTAATGACTAAGTTAACCAGGATATTACACAGGTTTCACCTGCGATAGGTGAACTCTAAATATCCTCTCTGTTGCTGGATTGCTCACCAACAACGCA
The DNA here is from genome assembly GCF_040414725.1 of Anabrus simplex. Classification (NCBI taxonomy): domain Eukaryota; kingdom Metazoa; phylum Arthropoda; class Insecta; order Orthoptera; family Tettigoniidae; genus Anabrus; species Anabrus simplex. The sequence goes on from NC_090265.1 coordinate 283,521,407, forward strand.
ACCGGAGTAAGGAAATCTAAAATGATGCACGGCCCATGAAATCTGGGGGCAAGCTTACCCGCGGGAACAAAGTTTTTAATCATGACTTGATCTCCTACTTTTAGATTGGTGGGCCTCCGTCCACGATCATATCTTTCCCTAACCTTTTCATGAGAAACTTTAAGACTGGTCTTAGCCTTCTTCCATAGATCTCTAATATTATCGGGATCTATTGTCTCAGGTAGAATATCACTAAGAGACCAAAGGTTAGAGAGCGGCGTGTTGGGTTCAAACCTAAACATCAATGAAGCTGGAGTGAATTTATGAGATTCATGAACCGCCGAATTCAAAGCGAAGGCTAACCAATGCCGAGATGTATCCCAACTAGAATGATCATCATGATGATAGGCGATTAGAGCCGACCTCAGATTACGATTGACCCGTGCAGCGAGAGGTGGTTGAGGATAGTACGCTGATGTTGTTACATGTGAGATGGATAGATCAAAACAGAATTTACGGAAGAGATTGGAGGTAAAGGCTTTAGCATTATCGGACACTAAATATTGACACGGACCAAAAGAAGCAAAGATGGAATTTAAACAAGAAATAGTGGACTGAGCGGTAGCCAGCTTAGTCGGATATAACCAGGAAAATCTTGTGAAACCATCTACACGCACAAGAATGAATTTGTTGGCATTACCCTTTGATTGGGGGAAGGGTCCTACGTAGTCGATATAAAGACGTTCCATGGGGCGCGACGCTTGATGAGAAGACAATAGACCTAGCTTAGTGGACATGGTGGTGAATTTATGAGATTCATGAACCGCCGAATTCAAAGCGTTTACCAATTCTCGAATTTCACCGTCCATACCTTTCCAAATGAACATCTCTCGGACCTTTTCTCGGGTTTGGAAGATGCCTAAATTCCCCCCTTATGGGGTCTCATTGTAGGACTTGAAGATCATAGGTACAAGAACAGCTGGAACCACAACTTTCATCTTCTGATCATGCCTCGACGGGCAACATAAAACCCCATTCCTCAACATATAAGGGACGACATGTTCCCTCTTCTCACAGTGATGACCATGGGACCCTTACGTAGTCTAGCATTGTTTCCACTTGTGTCAGATTATTCTCTTCCCTATCCGACCTTCCTCGGATAATTGGTGTTCTCTTTCATCTGGATCTTCGCCGTCCTAAAATGATCCTGAATTTCGTTTCTCTACCAATTTGAGCATTAAAATCTCCCAATAGAATTTTTATGTGATGTTTTGGAATTGTGACTGTAGTTTTTGTAGTAGTTCCCAGAAGTCTTCCATCATTTGTGGATCTTTTCGATTGTAGTTATTGGTCGGAGCATGTGCATTAATCAATGTATAAGCTTCGATTCCTAATGTAATGAATAATTTTGAAACTTTTAGAAGGTAAAGAAAAGTTAAGTATTGAGTTAATAATGTTTCTTCTTACAGTGAACTCAATGCCAAATTGTAATGGCTTCTTATAAAGGGAGATTGCTGGCTTGCTTTTGTAAATTCTATAACTTCCTAAGTCAAAACGATTTTCATCCGTATATCTGGTTTCCTGAAGTGCTTAAATTTGTATGTTAAGTTACCTAACATGTCTGTTAATCGCTTTAACTTCCCAGGTTTCCAAAGTGTGTTGATGTTTAGACTACCAATGAAAGTCTTAGATTTAGGGTGAAGAGATTTGGAAAGCTCCGATACATTTCCACACGATGTTCTCGGTCCCCCAGAATCCGATGAGCGAGAAAAACTAGTGCCTGGGGTAGGTGCATCGTTGATAAAGGACATCATGCTAATTATTATTATTATTATTATTATTATTATTATTCTATTATTATTATTATTATTATTATTATTATTATTATTATTATTCTATTATTATTATTATTATTATTATTATTATTATTATTATTATTATTATTATTATTATTATTATTATTATTATTATTATTATTATTTGCAGTTACTCCAGTATTGTTTTAGGAGATAACGTGCATTTGCAATTAAACTAAACCGATCGAAACCGAGCGCGTTGGCTATACGGTTTGGATCACGAAGCTGTTACGTTGCATTCGGGAGTTAATGGGTTCAAACCACACTCTCAGCAGCTTTGAAGACGATTTTTCGTGGTTTAACAATTTTCTCACCAGGCATATGCTAGGGCTGTACCTTAATTATTAAGGTCACGGTTACTTCCTTCCCAATCCTAGTCACCATACGACCTGTCTGTGTCGGTGCGACGTTACAGGTAAAACAAATAGCAAAGAAAACTAAACTAAACTAAACTAAACTAAACTAAACTAAACTAAACTAAACTAAACTAAACTAAAACACACTTCGGTTGGAAAATAAAATAATTGCAAACTATGATATCTAAGAATAATCTCGATGTGCGGTATTTCTGAAAACACTTCGTAATGAGAAGCTTTAGATTTCTGGAATACATTATGTGAAAACATGTTTTTCTTTGCTTTTGTTCTTCCCAGTCTCTAATTATTCCGTATATTCAGACAGCATTGTTTCTCATCAATCTCAATCACAAACCCTATAGTGGGCTTCTCCTTTTACCCCATCAATTTTACTAACTCTCTCAGAACTTTCTTTCCAAGCTGACAACATGGTAGGAATGTCAAGTTGATGTCTGGAGAGACTAGAAATATTGCAAAACATTTAGATATATTTCAATGGTCTTACAAAAGGAACACGTTGAGCAGAAATGTGTTTTATTCCCCCTAGCATTGCGTCGCACTTTCAACGGAATATGGAACAATCATAAGAAGTGATGAAATGTTTGAAGTTCATAAAAACGGATTAAAGTATTTGACATTTACTTTATTGTAAATGGAGTATGGTTGCAAGAAGAGACTCGTACTGTAAAAGAGAAATAATCCGCAGGTGTATAACAAAACATTTCAGAAGAAATTTTTATCTCGAGTGCATTGTCTTATTTAACCTTTATACTGGAGTATCGGTTTTGAAGAACAGCCAATTGTTGATGATTTCTTACAGGATCTACAGTAGAAAGTAACTTAGGGACAGTATCGGCTTCAGTTCAGGGAGATTCTCAAATTTTTAGCCATTGCCATTGCCATGAAACGCCTTTCAATCCTCAAGTGGGAACTCCAACGGATGTAAAATCAGCAACAGTGCGGAAAATGATTACCAGCAGCTTCTTCTTCTTCTTCTTCTTCTTTTTCTTCTTTATCTGTTTACCTTGGCAGGTTCGATCCTGGCTCAGTCCGGTCGTATTTGAAGGTGCTCAAATACGTCAGCCTCGTGTCGGTAGATTTACTAGCACGTAAAAGAACTCCTGCGGGACTAAATTCCTGCACCTCGGCGTCTCCGAAAACCGTAAAACAGCAGTTAGTGGGACGTAAAGCAAATATCATTTTTTTTTAAATTATCTGTTTACCCTCCTGGGTCGGCTTTTCCCTCGGACTCAGTGAGGGATCCCACATCTATCGCCTCAAGGGCAATGTCCTGGAGCTTTAGATTCTGGGTCGGGGGATACAACTGGGGAGGATGACCAGTACCTCGCCCAGGCTGCCTCACCTGCTATGCTGAACAGGGGCCTTGCGGGGGGGGGGGAGATTGGAAGGGATAGGCAAGGAAGAGGGAAGGAAACAGCCGTGTCCTTAAGTTAGGTACCATCCCGGCATTTTCCTGGAGGAGAAGTGGGAAAGCACGGAAAACCACTTCGAGGATGGCTGAGGTGGGAATCGAAGCCACCTCTACTCAATTGACCTCCCGAGGCCGAGTGGACACCGTTCCAGCCCTCGTACCACTTTTCAAATTTATTTGCAGAGCCGGGAATCGAACCCGGGCCTCCGGTGGTGGCAGCTAATCACACTAACCACTACACCACAGAGGCGGACACCATCAGCTTAAAATTCTCAATTATTTTCTTGTTTTGAACACGATTAGATGGTATCAATTGCTGATTCTAGTACAGTGTCCAACTCCATGGCTAAATGGTTAGCGTGCTAGCCTTTGGTCACAGGGGTCCCGGGTTCGATTCCCCGGCAGGGTCGGGAATTTTAACCATCATTGGTTAATTTCGCTGGCACGGGGGCTGGGTGTATGTGTTGTCTTCATGATCATTTCATCCTCATCACGACGCGCAGGTTGCCTATGGACGTCAAATCAAAAGACCTGCACCTGGCAAGCCGAACATGTCCTCAGACACTCCCAGCACTTAAAGCCATACGCCATTTCATTTCATTTCTAGTACAGTCAGCCCATTTTCAGGAATTTAGCAAAATTTGACAAAGTCACTATCATTTACACACTAAAACACAGTACAGTGGAGAACATTAAAAAATCCGTAGCTCAACAAAAAAGGGGAAAAGAAAGAAATGAAATGGTGTATGGATTTTAGTGCCGGAAGTGTCCGAGGACAAGTTCGGCTCGCCAGGTGCAGCTCTTTTCAATTAACTCCCGCAGGCGACCTGAGCGTCGTGATCAGGATGAAATGATGATGAAGACGACACATACACCCAGCCCCAGTGCCAGCGGAATTAACTAGTTTTGTTTAAAATTCCCGACCCTGCCGGGAACAGAACCCGAGACCCCTGTGACCAAAGGCCAGCACGTTAACAATTTAGCTATGCAGCTGGACCGTGGTTCAAAATAAAAGTGACATAAAAATTAGAAAACTATGAAAACCATATAGTCTTGTAAAAAGTGCATGATAATAGCGTTTTTTAAAATGGTACACAGATACAGCGTGATTCAGCCGCTCCTTTCAGTGTAGTTTTATGCAACCCACAATATTTATCCGTCCTGAAAACATCTACCCTGCCGGTATGCTCAAATAACACAACCGCATAGCTTAGTATTTACCGCTTCACCATGATAGGACGCCGTAATGTTATACTCGTATTAAACACTGGAAGACATGCGTGTGCTTTCTAGATCATATGAAGGTGACACGCCGGCGGAACACTGAATTGATATTGTGACCGCAGTAAACCAGCTGCGTTTACACTAAGCGGAATTGCGCCTAGTGTAGACGCTCCCTCACCCCTGAGTAATTGCGCAGTGAGGGCCCTCGCTGCGAGCCGGAGGTCAGTCGGTTTTTGTCCGCGCATCAAAGGGTTTCGCTCATCGAATCTCTCTCAGTGTAAACGTGTCCCCGTAGTTGCGGGAGGGATGAATCAAGAACAGTGCTTGCAGCTCATCGAGCTCTACAAAGATAGAGATTTTGTGTGGAATCCGAAAAACACAAACTCTTTCAATTGCAATAAAAGAAAGATGCGTGGAAGGAAATTAGTTCTCAACTAAACTTTCCTATCTCTACAGTGAAAGCGAAGATGAATGCGCTACTGGGATCATGTCGAAGTGAAAGATCGAAAGAAAATAAGAGCAGAGTCACTGGATCAGGTGCTGTTAGAACTGATTATAACTGTTTCAGAAATAACCACCATTCACTAGATGAGAAATGTGTCGAAGCACTATTTCTTTACGTAAGTTGCGATGATTGGAAAATGAGGAAACACATTTCTATGCATAGTTCATCTTTACACTCACTGCACACTGTTCGTAGTGTCAAAAATAACTCTCATTCGAAGCACAATTTATCATGACTCACTTTCACAGCAAAGAAATAAATAAATAGCTCTCTCCCTTAATATATCGTAATGTTATTAATTGTATCATCAATGGGTTCCTGTACCATTTCTCTCAAGGCTGTTTCCATATTGGCTCCTTCCAAGGAACAATTGTTTGCTCCACCATCGTCGAGGGCGCTGATTTTTCTTCTTCCCTTTCTTGATCAAAAATGACACTGATATGATGGAAAACGCGTCTGCAGCGGCTGGAGGGACAAAACAAGTTTCCATGTTGGCTGCAAAACAGTAACAGAAGTGTTCAGGCTTGTCGAAGGCGGCTCGCCCCACTCGCGCTATTTTTCTCTCTGAATTGCGCTCTGTTTCGGGTAGTGCGAAATTACACTCGAAGCGAGTAAGTTTCACCCGAGCGACTTTCGCGAGGGAGTTTCGCCAGTGTAAACGCAGCTTTACTTGCTATAAGCTGCTCAGTGTGCTGTACGGAACCGTACTTTACTTGGTAAAGGCGTGGCGGAGGTTCGTGCGCGGGCGAAGATTACAAATTTTTGAAATATTTGTTTAATACGTACCGCACGCAACGTAAGTTTAATACCCGCTTTCATGCAAATAGTGTGTGAATGAATGTGTTTGTGGACCTAAGAAGGGCCGATTACTTAGCAGGCCGGACACATACAGACCGGAAATAATAGGAACACAACTATCCTGGCAATGTTTTATGGCAGCAAATGCTCGATGTGATGACCGTTCTGGTGTATGCATGCTCTGGACGGTGCCCAATAGATCGTCTTGCGCGTTGAAGCATTCCAGGTGTAATTAATCAGCAGGCGTCCGTGATGAGTTGCCGGAGCTGGTCGGGGTTTTCGGGCGCTTGAGTGTAAACGACGTTCTTCAAATGTCACCACAAGAAGAAGTCTAACGGCGTTAAATCTGGTGATCTTGTGGGCTAAGAAACAGGGTCTCCTCGTCCTATCCATTTACCTGGAAGTTCCTCGTTCAGATGGTTACGAACGGGCAAGTCGAATGTGGTGGAGCTCCATTCTGTTGCAACCAAATCGTCAAACGATCATGCAAGGGCACATCCTCCAGCAACAGTGGAAGTTCCTGACGCAGAAAGTGCAAATAGTGTGGACCCGTCCAATGGCCCTCAGATTAATAAGATCCAATCAGGCGATCCCTCAAGATTCCACACCAAACGTTCACTCCCCATCGTACTTAATAGGCCTTCTGTCGCACCCAGTGAGGATTGTCCGGACTCCAATAGTGCATGTTGTGGCGATTGACGTTCCCATCATTGTGGAAGCGCGATTCATCCGAGAACAAGATATGCGATACGAATGTTGCATCATTGTCCAGCCTGCCTAATAGCCACCGACAGAACTCCATTCGAGCTTCGAAATACCGCCCATGGAGCTCTTGGTGTAGCTCAAGATGGTATGGGTGAAATTTATGTTCATGCAGTATTCGCCAGACGGACAGCTGGCTGGTGTTCACCTGTCGTGCAATCGCCCTTGTACTGATGTGTGGATTATTACGAGCTGCCTCCAAAATGGCCTCTTCTGTAACGGGCCTATCGCGGACTGGTGGTTGGTTGGACATCCGCCTGCTGTCTTTAGGCGTCTTTCAACGCGGTGGAATGTCGTAGCAGCGGGGTATCGCCTGTCGGGATACCATTCCTGGTACAGACGTAGTGCCTCGCACGCGTTTTGTCTTGCTTCCCCATAAATTAGGAGCATGTCAACGCATTCCTCTGTGGAAAACATGCCGAATGAGGGCAGAGATTACAGTACATTAAGGCCCTAAGCAGCGGAGTATGCGCAGGACACAAGCTGAATAACAGCGTCATTCTACTGTTCGAATGTGGCAAACGTGGGCCTGTGTTTACGTATTCAAACATCATACCGATGCAAACAGATTTGAACGATACATGATTCGAACCGCCGCTGGAACATTCCGTTTATTGCTAGGCGAACACTTAACCACATCCGCTACGCTACACTGCTGGGAACATGCTGGTAGTACGAGGAGAACAGAGTACATACGCCATCCGGTTCGGCGTTTAAGGCATTCATTACTGCACTGTTACCTAGCTTTATGCATTGATTCCCCTCTTCGTTACACCCGGTCACGAGGCACGACACATTAACATAGTTACAAGGTAAAAGGATTTTGCTACATGATTTCAAAGCATCATGTTTTGCGAACGGATGATATAATATTCCGCTACGGTTCAGAATCATGTGAAAAAATGTGCTCACTGAACATAAGTACCATACAGTACGCCTGCAGAGGAAAAGCACCCTTATAAACATATGCACATTAGTTGGACTCCAGCAGACGATATTGGCAGGGGCTGCTGAATCACACTCTATATTGGCATGCATGATTACTAGACGGATATTGGAATCCAGATTATGTTACAACGTTACGTTTGGGAACGTTCAACGTTCCAAGATATATTTTGTTACTTATTCACTATGACTACTGTTCGATTCCTTGGCTGAAAAGTCAGTATCGACGCCTTCAGTTCGTAAGATCCCGTGGTCGATTCTCGGCTGGGTCGGGCATTAATCGCGTGTGGTTGATTCTGTTGACTCCGGGACTGGATATTTTTGCTTGTCCCAATACAAAAGGAAACTTTTCATATACACACAACACATTACACTACCAATCACCACAGTAATACGCAATAGTGGATACACTGTGAAGGCGTGCTCGGTTCATCCGGGTAGGCGTGGGTTCGATTCTCTGTCAGGAAGTCGTTAAATTTAAGAAACGAGATTTCTACTTCCGGAGGTGCACATGGCCCTGAGGTTCACTCATTCTACACCAAAAATGAGTACCGGGTTAATTCCTGGGGGCTAAGGTGGCCGGGCGTTGAGTTAACCGCTCTAACCCACCAAGTGCTGAGGTTACGAGTAGCGGAAGCCTTTACCTTCAACCCCTCCAGGGGCCTTCATGGCCTGTACGGAGATGACTTGCTTTTTAATTTGCTTTGGATACAAACCTCCTAATAGGGTTGACCCTGTAATAATTAAGAGGGGAATTACTCAAGGCAGTATTATTGGACCTCTATGTTTTCTTATACATATCAATGATATGTGTAAAGAAGTGGAATCAGAGATAAGGCTGTTTGCAGATGATGTTATTTTGTACAGAGTAATAAATAAGTTACAAGATTGTGAGCAGCTGCAGGGTGACCTCGATAGTGTTGTGAGATTGACGGTGGGCAATGGTATGATGATAAACGGGGTTAAAAGTCAGGTTGTGAGTTTCACAAATAGGAAAAGTTCTCTCAGTTTTAATTACCGCGTTGATGGGGTGAAAGTTCCTTTTGGGGATCATTGTAAGTACCTAGGTGTTAATATAAGAAAAGACCTTCATTGGGGTAATCACATAAATATGATTGTTAATTTAATTTTTAATTTCGTGTGTCTATTTCTAGCCGAGTGCAGCCCTTGTAAAGCAGACCCTCCGATGAGGGTGGGCGGCATCTGCCATGCGTAGGTAACTGCGTGTTGTTGTGGTGGAGGATAGTGTTATGTGTGATGTGTGAGTTGCAGGGATGTTGGGGACAGCACAAACACCCAGCCCCGGGCCATTGGAATTAACCAATGAAGGTTAAATTCCCCGACCCGGCCGGGAATCGAACCCGGGACCCTCTGATCCGAAGGCCAGTACGCTGACCATTCAGCCAACGAATCGGACTGATTGTTAATAAAGGGTACAGCTCTCTGCAATGGTTATGAGGGTATTTAGGGGTTGTAGTAAGGATGTAAAGGAGATGGCACATAAGTCTCTGGTAAGACCCCAACTAGAGTATTGTTCCAGTGTATGAGACCCTCAGGATTACTTGATTCAAGAACTGGTAAAAAATCCAAAGAAAAGCAGCTCGATTTGTTCTGGGTGATTTCCCACAAAAGAGTAGCGTTATAAAAATGTTGCACAGGTGAGGCTGGGAAGACTTGGGAGAAAGGAGACGAGCTGCTCGATTAAGTGGTATGTTCCGAGCTGTCAGTGGAGAGATGGCGTGGGAGGACATCAGTAGACGAATAAGTTTGAGTGGTGTCTTTAAAAGTAGGAAAGATCACAATATGAAGATAAAATTGGAATTCAAGAGGACAAATTGGGGCAAATATTTTATAGGAAGGGGAGTTAAGGATTGGAATAACTTACCATGGGAAATGTTCAATAATCTTCCAATTTTTTTGCGATCATTTAAGAAAAGGCTAGGAAAACAACAGATAGGGAATCTGCCACCTGGGCGACTGCCCTAAATACAGATCAGTAGTGATTGATAGTTGATAGTTGGTGTCAGGAAGGGCCAAATCCACACGGTTCGGACCCATGACCTCAGCAGGTTGTGGAAGAATATTCACTATGACTGCTGCTTTCATTTCGATCAAAACAAACGTGGCTAAACTGACTGTCGTAGTCCGTTCAAATACTATCAGAGGTTAGGAACTTCCAGGCGTTCGAGCAAAGTGAGCCTTAGGTACATTGCCAGTATATTTGTACCACTAATCGGACCACTATCTAACAAGTGTCATGATTAATAATCGGGCTTAACGTGGACTAGTAGACGCGTACAAAGAGGACTGATGATAGGCTATCTCTTTCTGTGGCTCCTAAGTCACATGGGTATAGAGGGAAACGAGTTAGCAGATCAAGCTGCCAAGGAGGCAGTTACACTGCCCCCGTTGCATTTCAAGGTTCCAGCAAGTGATATTCGCTCTCAGCTGAGACATCTGGTTATGTCCCATTGGGAGATGGAATGGCAGGCCATTTCACTTCCCAATAAGCTGAGAGCGATCAAAGGAACAACGAAGGTATGGAAGACTTTCCTTCGGGCTTCGCGGAGGGAAGCCGTGGTATTATGTCGTCTTCGGGTCGGCCATGATATCGTGACTCACTCGCATCTTTTGAAAGGAGAACCTCCTCCGGTGTGTACCTGCGGTGATCATCTTACCGCGGTACACATCCTTACGGAGTGTATGAACCTGGTCGATCTTCGCCGTAGTCTTAACCTCCCGGGTACCATATCCCTTATCTTGTGAGATGACGAGCAGTCAGCAGACCCCGTCATCCGCTTTATGAGGGATAGTGGTCTGTTTTATCGTATGTAATGATGTCCTTTGGGTCTTTGTGTTAACTGTGCTTTTATCCTATTGACTTCATTTTAGTTTGTATTGCGTATTGTGTTATTTTAACGTCTAATGTAAAGTATGTGTATATATCTGTACTAGCAGGCAATGCGTTATTCCTTTGTCTCCTGTATTTTCTCTTATTTTATCACAAAATGAGGCATTGCGAATTAGATCCACTGATTGTTTTAATCTCATACTGATTTTTCATCACCATTTTTTTTTAAACTCTAGTCAGTGGATACGTTTTAAAATTTTAACTGTCATGTATCATGTCGTCCATCTCGTTCCATTAGGGGCCGATGAGCTTCGATGTTAGGCCCCATAAAACAACAAGCATCATTATCATCTAGGCTATCTTTTCCTTTCTTACAGTTTGCTTTACATCGCATCGACACAGATAGGTCTTACGGCGAGATGGGATTGGAAAAAGGCTAGGAGTGGAAAAGAAGCGACTGTGGCCTGGATTAAGGTACAGCCTGGTGTGAAAATCACGAAAACCCATATTCAGGGCTCCCGGCAGTAGAGTTCGATCCCACTAACTCCCGGAAGTAAGCTGACTACTACATGACCCCTGTGTGTGAGGGCGGTAGAATAACACCCGCGGTACCCTTGTCTGTCGTAAGAAGCGACTAAAAGGGGCCCCAGGCGCTCTTAACATGGGAGCGTGGGTTGACGACTACGGCACACTTAGCTGAGTCCTTGCATTGCTTGCATTTACTTGTGCCAGGCTCCTCACTTCCATCTATCCTATCTGACCTTCCTTGGCCAGCTCTTGTTTTTTCGACCCCGACAGTATAAGTTGCGAATCCTAAGGAGTGTTTCATTTTCACGCCCATCGTGGGCCTTGTTTTCCTTTGGTCAACGCCTTCATTTTTCGAAGTGTCGTACCCCTTGCATTTTTTCTGGTTTATGTTATATAGCGGATGGTTGCCATGTTGTACTTCCTCTAAAAATAATGATAACCACCTAACTACTACATAAGCCAAACCGCGAAGCCACTCGATCGCTAGCAGTTCAAGGTCTATTTTTAGGAAAGTTTCAATGGGTAAAGGATTGCACATGAGACGCGAAATACAGTATAATCAAGAAATAACGGTTTTTCATGTCATTGGATGTTTTCTCTCTCAAGAAATAGCTTAGTGTAATTTACTTTTCCGTTGAAAAGCCGTACCGACAACAGTGAAGAATTAATTCATGATGCCTCATCTGTGAGAGATCGTCTCGTTACACTGCAATGTTTAAAGTTAAGAGGCGAAAGCAGATGTTCAGTTACGAGAGCTCTGTCTGTATTGTGGTTTAGAAATCCAACTGTCAGCCCTCAGAATATGTCTGACGGGAACAAACAGTCATGAATAGCCGCGGAACTTCCAAGTGTTTGAATACTGAGTGCGAGGGAAAATACTGCCGACATGACAAGATAATCGATATGGAAGAGAAGTAAATTTCATGAATATCGAGAGGTAGACGCCAGCCTTAGGAAGGAATAATAGCAGCCACAGGTGGCTTGCTTCGCACGTCAGTCAGTGTCAACAGTAACAATGTACCAGGCCTACCAACTAGAAGAGTAGGGGGGAGTCGGTGACATTATTTATGAATATCTCGAATTTTTGAAGTTCTAAAAATATTTTATGTCTATAATCTTAGTAACAAAGTGAGTAACGTGCCTCGAGGCGAGTATTTCGTGAGTAATACAGGGGCATACAGAGGCTATTTTTCGAACAGTGTTAAGTAACGCTAAGCACAGTTGAAAAACTTGTATATACTGTATAATAGTTATTTATGTATCTACACGATGACTGTTGGGTAACTAAGGTGAAAAGGATCCCAGATAGAATAGAAATCGGAGACTACTGGGATCGATGGATTTAGAACGAAGGAAAGGAGATGAGTAACATAGTAGCTATTAGAGTGGAAGATAATGAGAAACAGATGATAGTATCAGAATGTAGGACCCAAAGAACATTACTGGACTTCTGTGAAATTATCAAAAATTTATAAATAAAGAAAGGAAGGCTTATGAATAGAGAAGCAAGTAGTATGGTGTGGTGCCTAATGGAAATCTGTAAGAATAAGGGTCAAAAAGAGAAACAAAGAGAATTGATGTTTTTTATGTCGAGAAAAAGTGGAAGAGGCACATATGTTGAGGGTAGTGATTCCAAACCAAGAACAGAAAATGAGAAAGAATTTTATATAATTGTAAAATCACAAAACAAAGAGTGGATCGTACTGGGTAGGATAGCAAAATATTTGTGTATATTAAAATATCTGCGGCAAAAGGAAATAGGGGAAAATAATCACTAATTCAACTAATAAGTGGGAAGATACATGTTATCCTAGATTATATAACACTATATAATATCTAGGATCAAAACGTGATAATTTGGAAAGCGAGTGTGCGCGTTAATTAGGTTTAATTATAATGTTTAATGTAGTAATAGACAAATTAACTGTATGAAAGAAAATCATATCTGTTCATTAATAATTTTTAATAATTGGACTGCAATTTCAGGTGACCCAGAACTAGGACATGGGAGTATTTTGTTCTATTCGAGTAGTTATTTATGCCATAAGGGAGGTAAGATGTTCTTAGCAGCCGAGGACGATTTTTCGCCAGAGAGATAACGAAGGCTTGCAGTAGAGTTCGAGAGGAATTCCATTTTTCTTTCACTTTCACATTCCACATAATAAACATTAGATTTTAAAAGTTCAAACGGGGCAGTGTTGACCTATAGTCGAAATAAAGTATCTAGTCAAGATGAGTGTTAAGAGTTCTTAATTATAAACGAAGGTTTGTGTCCTCAAGACCACGAGTTCGACCACAGGGTCTCTTAAATGTGCTCCTCACGAAGCTCAGCCATCTTTACTTTGAGACGCTCCCGATCCGTACTTCTTCACACTGCAATTTTTTTAAATGTTCACCATTTGATTTTGTTTTTGTCATATACGTGAAAATCCCACTGAGATGAATCAAACGACACCTCACACGACGTGCTACCATGGCGCAGTCCAATGAAAAGAACTCAACCTTTTTTTTCCTATTTGCTTTACGTCGCACCGACACAGATAGGTCTTATGGCGACGACGGGAGAGGAAAGGCCTAGGATTGGGAAGAAAGCGGCCGTGGCCGTAATTAAGGTACATCCCCAGCATTTGCCTGGTGTGAAAATGGGAAACCAACAGTGGGGTTCGAACCCACTATCTCCCGGATGCAAGCTCATAGGTGCGCGCTCCTAACCGCACGGTCAACTCGCCCGGTAAAAAGTACGTATGATAAGTAGGCCTATTGTCAAAATAAAGTATCTAGTCAGGATGAGTTTTTATTCTAAACTCAAGTCGTGTGAGGTGTGGTACACTACTTGTTATCCGCGCAGCACGGCGATTTTAGGGCTTTAAGATGGAAGCACTACTGCATGTTACGCTGACAGCACACCGAGATCAGACTCTTGTTGCTAGTTACATTAGTCCTTCCCCTCCAAAATGAGATAACGGGTTCAAACCCCACTGCCGGCAACACTGAAGACGATTTTTTGTGGTTTCCCATATTCACACCGGGTAAATGCGAGGGCTGTACCTTAACTAAGTCCACGGTCGCTTCCTTATCACTCCTAGCCCTTTTCTGTCCCTCGTCGCCATAAGACCTAAGTCGGTCTTCGGAGACACCGAGGTGCCGGAATTTAGTCCCGCAGAAGTTGTTCTTTTACGTGCCAGTAAATCTACCGCTACGAGGCTGAAGTATTTGAGCACCTTCAAATATCGCCGGACTGAGCCAGGATCGAACCTGGCAAGTTGGGGTCAGAAGGCCAGCGCCTCAACCGTCTGAGCTACTCATCCCAGCCCCTAAAACCAATGCAGTAACATTATACGTACTACAGTGGAAGTGGAAAAGGATTACTGGCACGTCATCTCAGTCTGACATTACTTTCACTTACATGTGCCCGGTTTCACGCCTTCATTTTTCTTATCTGACTTGCCTAGACCAGTTCTTGTTATCTTTTATTTCCAATGGTATCAATCTGTCAGGCCTATGGAGTATTTCATTGGCAAGCATTTTATGGTCCTTCTCTTCCTTTACCCGATACCTTCATTCCTTTTCCCTAAGAAAGTAGGTAAGGAAGATGACAACATGTGACATCTCCCAAGTAGATGTGACTTGCACCCGGACCTCGCGCTGTTGGAACTGACCACTCTACAGACCTACGAAGACAGATCAGCTGCCTAGCAGCAGGTCGTCAATGCCCAGATTTTAGTAAGGAACTTATCATCATTATTGATTTGAAGAGCAATTTTTTTAAACACTATTTAAGTCGTACTAGATCAGACCGGCTTCCAGCGACGCAGGGATAGCAGCGAGCTAAGACTTCGAATGAGGCGCCCGCGGCCTTAACATTCTCAAACACATATTTTCCACATCAAAGTGAAAATACATTTTCAACGATTGGTCGAAAACTCAGAACAAGCAACTTCATTGATTAGCGTTACTATTACTTTTTTAAATGTAGTTCGTTTAACCTCCAAGGTTGGTTTTCCCCCTGAAATCAACGAGGTGTCTCACTTCTATCGTCCTGGAGTGTGAGATATTTGGCCGGGCATATAACTGGAAAGAAGAACCAGAACCTCTCTCAGGCGGCCTCACCTGCTATGCTGAACAGGAGCCTTGTGGAGAGATGGGAAGATTGGAAGGGATAGACGATGAAGAGGGAAGGAAGCGGCCGTGGCCTTAAGTACCATCCCAGCATTTGCCTGGAGGAGAAGTGGGGAAACCACGGAAAATCACTTCGAGGATGACTGAGGTGATAATTGGACACCCTCTACTCAGTTGACCTTCAGAGGCTGAGTGGACCTCGTTCCAGTCCTCGAACCACTTTTCAAATTTCGTGGCAGAGCTGGGATTCAAACTTGGGCCTTCGGGGGTGGCAGCTAATCACACTAACCACTACACCACAGATGCGGACAACAGTTACTATATGAAGATATATATGCTTCGTTATCTCAGTATGCGTAAAGCAACCACAGTTCGAGAGGCCTTCTCAACGGGGAAAGCCATGGACAGAAATAAGAAAGTTGTTCTGTTGGGAGATCAAAATTAGTTTTAAAATTATTTATTTATTTATTTATTTATTTAACTTATTTATTTATTTATTTATTTATTTATTTATTTATTTATTTATTTATTTATTTATTTATTTATTTATTTATTTATTTATTTATTATTTTGACTTTAGCAGTAGCGAAGTTAGGGCTCATGGCCCCTTCTTACACTTAACCACGTAAATTACAGGATAATACATATATAAAATGTTATTCTAAAACCAAAGGTAATTAAGCTGAATAACAGATTTGGAGAACATATAGTACCGTATCCTATCTCAGGGGTAGAAGCGGGCGGTACGCCCGGATGTGGGCAATAAAAATATCTAACTAATACAATACACCAAAGTAAATGGACAGGTAATACGAACATATAAATCTAGTGAATGACAACTCATGTAATCGGGTAAAATGGAATTATTAAACTAAAAACATGAAATGAAATCATACCAAATAAATAAAATAATCAAATAAACAACCGGCCACAGGTTGTGTCAATCAAAGAATAATATTACACACATATTTACATGAATTAACATTATTAAGCAAAACGTTTACAAATAAAACGGGTATCGAACCCGAGATAATAAAATGAAAATTTTGTTACATGGAATATGTCTGAATTACATTGTATTTAGTGTTGTTGCTCGCCTTGTTAAGTCCCTAGTTCTTTGCCCGAGTGCTCGATTTCTAACCGTTCATGACATGCGATACTTATAGCCAATGCACTAGTACTTGGCTTAAATTACATATATACATTACATTCCGCTCACTCGAGGAGGGAGTGAGATATAAAAATAATTGAAAATAGTATCGAATCCATAGTTTTCGGGGTCGCTGAGATGAATAGTAACACTCCCGATTTTCAAAAGTTTACGTTTAAGTTTAAGTAATCGAAAATAGTGTCGAATCCATAGTTCTCTGGGTCGCTGAGATGAATAGTAACATTCCGGATTTTTTAAAGTCCAAATTCAGCCCCCTTTGGTGTAGGGGGAGACAAAGGGTGAAAAAATAAATTCTTCAAAATGAACGAGATAATGGACGTATGTATGTTGCAGCGTGGCTATCAAACAGCATTTCTAAAAGTATGACACTGCCTGGAAAATATACTGCGGGAGTAAGACGCCCCAGAAGCACTAGGGATGGGGGTAAATATAATCCACATCAATACATGGAAGTCGGCTTGGAGCGATCTATATATACTGCACTGTATATATATATAAACTATGCTATAAAAATGAAAATATACATGAATTACTGAGGCACTTCCAGAAATCTTAGAAACTTAAGACTTGGTACCAGAGAAGGTGAGATTTCAGGATCCCTAGAAAAATCGAAAGTTCTCAACATTCCCTGAGGGGGCTCCGCTAGGAGTTTCAAATTTGCATAAGAATGCAGTCGGATATATTTATCCAAAACGATAACCTATAGGTTTCATGGGCTTAAAAGTTTCCTGAAAGTCCTAATTTTAACCCCCTTCTCCATATCAAGATGGCGGCACAATCTGACAGACGAGCTAGAAAATAGAAATTTGGCGAAATTATAGTTTATACCCTGTAACCAACGGAAAAATGACAAGATGTTTAACTTTTTATATTTTATCGCCGAAAAATATCGAAATATGGAGGCAATTTTAATGGCAGTGCAGAGCTTCCTTTCGAGGTATTTGGTGGCTAAACGGTAAGTTGTATCACAAAACGAATGGCACAATCACCGTTCAATTTTTAGTGATCTAAAAGTTTGGTCTTATTACTTTTTGTCGTATCTCTATCCCTTATATGTTAGAGTTGTTTCTATTTCTCAATAGTACGTAAATTTTGCACTTTTTACACGTATAAATGATAGTTGGATCACTTATAGGAAAGATAGGATCATCAAATTCTACACGAATTTTTGTCCACCCAGTAGCCATAAATTTCTAGCTGTCGCATAAGTATCCGAAAAGTAATGCACTGTGAGAAAACGTTCCCAAAATGTTACCCTATTCAACGTTTCTAACTTAATCTTACCCATAAATAGGTGAGATGCGAGAAAATATCATAGGGCCAACCATTTAGACCGCTAAATGAGGCCAGAAGCGTCCTATTTTACAATCTGTTTTTGGATATGACATACCGTTTAGTAGCAGTTAATCTGTAAATGAAGGTAAACATGCATATGCTTTCGTAAGTTGATCTATATTTATTAGTTGAAGTCTATTTGTAGCGATCTAGAAAGGGTGTGCCTGTCATTGTAAAACAAATTTACCCATCTAAAGTGTGACTAACGTTAGGCATAGTGTCCTCCTATTATAATGGAAACTCACCAATTCGATGTGACTGGCAGTAAAATGACTGGCATTAGGAAAAGGGGTATGTCATTATAATGATAACAACGCAACCCGATTTTGACTTGCAGCAGGGAAGGTGCCTGCCATTATAATAAAAATTATTCAACTGTAATCTGTCTAAAATGTAGGAAATGGGGCCTGCCATTGTAACGAAAACTCCCAAAATCGATTGTAACCACGCAATAGGCAATGGAGCCTGTCATTAAATGAAAATTCCCAACTCGTTTGTGAATGGCAGTAGACAAGTAGACCTGCCGTTATCATCACAACTCCGCAACTCGCACTTTACATTGGAAACAACGTCTGTGGACCTCCCTGTGCTGTTTCTCGGATAACGCTAGGAGACGTGCAATTTAAAAAATCTTATTCACTGCATGTACAGTAATTTACTTCGATATCCGTATACAATGTAGAATACCGTAAAGAAGCACGGGTATATTTGCTAGTATGTTTATACATGTCACTGAAGCGACTTCAACCGAACTTGGTACACTTATGTTATGACTTAGTATCAGGAGACAAACTGCGTGGGGGTAAGACACCTGAGCACCCTTAGTGATGGGGCCGAGGGGGTGACGCATAAATATTATGGAAAATAGTATCGAATCCAAGCTTTTCTGGGTTGCTGAGATGAAGACGGACACTCCATATTTTTAAAAACCAAATTCAGCCCCCTTGGGGTTGCGGGTCGAGAGGGGAGTCATACATAAAAATAATCGAGAATAGTGTTGAAGCCATACATTTCGGGGTCGCTGAGATGAATAGTGACACTCCGGATTCTTTAAGTCGAAGTTCAGCCCCTTTGGGGTGGGGGACGAGGGGGAAGTAACATATAAAATAATCTAAAATAGTGTCGAATCCATACATTTCAGGGTCACTGAGATGAAGAGTGACACTCCATTTTTTTTTTTTTTTTTGAAGTCCAAGTTCAAAGCCAGCGGGGAGGGAGGCGTGGGGAGTGTGATAAATAAATATAATCGAAAATTGTGTCGAATCCACACTTTTAGGGGTCGCTGAGATAAACAGTGACACTCCGGATGTTTAAAGTCCAAGTTCAGCCCCATTTGGCGTGGGGGCGAAGGGGAGTGATATTTAAAAAAATCGAAAATAGTGTCAAATCCCAACGTTTGGGGATCGCTGAGATGAATAGTGACACTCCGTTTTTTATGTAAGTTCAGTCCCTTTATGGCGAGGGTTGAGTGGGGAAGTGACATATAAAAGTTCATCGAAAATAGTGTCGAATCCATAGTTTTCGGGGTCACTGAGAAGAATGTTATCATTCCGGATTGTTACAAACCAAGTTCAGTCCCGGTTGAGGTGGGGGTGAGGGGAGGCTGATATAATCAATTTAACTCCAGATTTCTTATAAATCCAAATTCAGTCCCCTTTTTTTGGTGGGGGACGAGGGAGGAGTTATATCAAAATAATAGAAAATAGTCTCGAATCCACAATTTTCAGGGTCGCTGAGATGAATACTAGCGCTCCGGATATTTTAAGTTCATGTCAAGCCATTTTGGGCTGGCGGTTTGCGAGGGGGAAAATGATATCAAAAATCGAAAATAGTGTCGAATCCATACTTCTCGGAATAGCTAAGATGAATAGTGACACTCCGGATTTTTTATAAGTCCAACTTCTATCTTATCCCTTTGGGGTGGGGAGACGAGAATAGTTTGAGATAAAAATTAATCAAAAATAGCGTCGAATCCATAGTTTCTGGGTCGCTTAGATGAATAGTGATACTCCAGAATTGTTGAAAGTACACGTTTAACCTCATTCGGAGTGGGGGACGAGAGGGGAGTGATATATAAAAACATAAAATAGTGTCGAATACATAGTTTTCGGGGTCGCTGAGATTAATAATGGCACTCTGGATGTTTGCATGTCCATGTTAAGCCATTTTCGCCTAGCCGGGGGCGATGGGGTGGGGGGATGATATAAAAAATCGAAAATACTGCAGTGTCGAATCCGAACTTGTCAGAATCACTGAGATGAATAGGGACACTCTGCATTTTTTGTAAGTCCAAGTTCAGTCCCTCTGTGGCGGGGGTAAGTGGAGGAGTGACATATAAAAATTAATCTAAAATAGTGTCGAATCCATAATTTTCAGGGCGTCTAAGATGAATAATGACACCGAAACTTTTATAAGTCCAAGTTCTGTCTTGTCCATTTGGGGTGGGGAGACGAGAGGGATGTGAGATAAAAAACAGTCACAAATATGTTGAATCCATAATTTTCGGGGTCGCTGAGATGAATAGTGACACTCCGGATTTCTTAAAAGTCTAAGCTTATGGCCATTCGGGGTGGGAGGCGAGGGGGGAGTGATATAAAAATAATTGAAAATGGTGTCGAATCCATGGTTTTCGGGGCTACCGAGATGTTTAGTGACACACTGAAGGTTTTATAAGGCCAAGTTCATCCCTATTCGGGGTGAGGAGCGAGGATGTGTGTGATATATAAAAATAATCGAGTACTGTGTCGAATCCATAGTTTTCGGGGTCACTGAGATGAATAGTGACGCGAATTTTTTTAAATCCAGGTGCATCCCCCCTAAAGGTTGGGGGTTAAGACGGAGTTAGATCTAAAAGTATTCGAAAAGAGTGTCGAATTCATACTTTTCGGGGTCGTTGAGATGAATACTGACATTCGTATTTGTTAAAGTCCAATTTTAGACCCCTTTGTCATAAGGGATTGAGAAAGGATGAAAAAGAAATTGTCCAGAATGACTGAGATAATGGACGTAGCCTATGTATGTTCCAGCGTAGCTATCAACCAAAACTGGTGCAAGTATTCCTTACTATCTGGAAGAAGTACTGTGTAGGATAGGACACCTCAAGAACCACTGGGAGAGGGGAGGGGGATAAATAAAATGTAACTATAAACGAACAATAATAGTCTCAAAAAATAGTTTTCGGGACTATTGGAGCGATTCCCACCAAACCTGGTACACACATGACTTACTTTCAGGAGATAAATCGCGTGGGAGTATGACAACCTGAGCACCCCTAGGGGCTATCTGTACAAAAGTACCTTAGAGGTAAGAGAACCCTAGCCCCCACGGTAAGGGCGAAATGTAAAAATTAACAGGAAACGACCGATATTTGTGTCTAATCCATAGCTTTCGGAGTCGCTGAGGTGTTTAATGACACCCCGGATCTCATTGTTCTGCCCCATTGCCATGGAGATGAGAAGGGGTGGAAATAAAATGTTCAAAATGACCGAAATTACGGATGTATATGTGTTTCTTCCAACATAGCCCTCATATAAAATTGGTACACAAATGATTTACTGACTGAAAAAATACTGTTGGGGTAAAATACCCCAGAACTCCTAGAGGTAGTGGTGAAATATTAAAAATAAACGAAAATGATTGGTATTAATGTCGAATACATTGTTTAGGCTTGACATTTATTATAAATAAGCACAAATAATACAGAAATTAACAAACAACGGTATTCTTGACCCTCACGAAGTTAAGATCGTTGAGTAAGTTTACAAAATTAATTCTTATATCTTGAACATCGTTGACATGTTGGCTATTCCGTAAAGAATAAAATAAAATAAAAATTAGTCTTGCATTGGTTATGCAAAATAAAATAAAAGTGCATAAACTCCATTCCAAACCATCCTGAATCTCAATGATATTTCGAAGCTTTACTTCACTTATATCTCTTTAAACAAAACAGAAACGCTAGACGTTAACACTGATTATCATCGGACACGTGGTCCTTAACCATTGAAATATTTACAACACGTGCTGCACACTTATCTCGGAATGCATTGTACCCCGTGACAAATGCTTTCAAATTCAATAAATATCCCGCAGGGTTGCCACTTTTCAGACGTTATTCGGAATACTGGAAGAATTTGGTGTGGACAGTAAAACAAGGAATATCATCAAACAGGCACTTACCAACACCAAGTCAAAAGTCAAGTTCATGGGTGAAATATCGGAGTCCTTTGAAGTCAAGACTGGTGTGAGACAAGGGGATGGACTCTCACCAATTCTCTTTAACTGTGTATTGGAAAAGGTGATAAGGAAGTGGAAAGAAGGAATCCCAGACAAAGAAGCTTTCCGTATTGGAAGAGGGGCAGGTGCTATACGGATAGACTGCCTGGCATATGCTGATGATATCGCAGTCTTTGCCAGTGACATCGAAACAGCAAAGAAAAGAGTGGAACAACTCCATAGCATAGCCGAAATGACTGGACTGCAAATATCATACAGTAAGACTGAATTTATGACCAACATCAAAGAGGCTCCCCAAATGTTAAAGTTGAAAGAGGGGAAAGTCAAAAGAGTAAAGAGCTTCAAGTATCTTGGAGAAATAGTTCAAGAGAATGGATCAGAGAAGCTAGCTCTGATAGAACGAGCGAGAGAAATGGAAACAGCGTATCAGCTCACTAGAGACACATACAACAAGAAAGCTTTGTCATATGGAGCCAAATTAAGACATCTGGACACAGTCATCAGACCTGAATGCTTATACGCAGCAGAAACATTGGACATGATTGGAAAGGGAGATCTAGAGAACATCAGAAAGAAAGAGAGGAAAATGCTCCGGAAGATCTTGGGCCCGAAAATGAAAGGTGGGGAGAGGAGACTTAGACCCAACAAAGAACTATACCAGAAGACAGAGGAAGTCGTCGTACTGATGAAAAAGCGAAGGCTTCAATTTTATGGACATCTACAGAGAATGGACACCAACCGACTGACAAAAAGGATTTTCAGCTTCTTCAGCCTAAGGAAGACGGAACCAAAATGGTTTCGGGAAGTAAGGACCGACCTGGCCAGGACAGGAGTAGAAAAAGAGGACGTACTGGACAGAAACAAATTTAGACAAAAAGTGAAGGAGTTCAAGGATTTCCAGGAGACTGGGGAAGAACTTGTGAAGAAGAAGAAGAAGAAGAAGACGAAGAGAACCTACACAGAAGAACAGAAGAAAGAAGTCAGTGGAAGGATGAAGAAGTACTGGCAGTATGTGAAGTCAGGACTGGTGAAAAATAACGTAAAGACTGTAAAACGTGGTCCATAGATGGCCGAAACGATAATAAATAAATAATTCTAATGAGTTTGAAATAATATACCATCAATATCTGAATTAATATTTAAATAAGATGACACAGTCTGCATAATTGCGTGGCAATGCACTAGATGAAACACAACCTAAATATTGTCCCACGTGTTTCATAAAAATCTGAAATAATCATTTTAAATTCTTATTTATCCGAGAGGTCATTGATTATTAAACATGATTTTAAAAATTTTACCTAGGTATGAATATTCTCAGAAGACAAACTACTATAAATCTACATTAATAGATCCCAACTCACACTCTCTCATACTCAAAACTACCTTTGCCAACGTAAGAGGTGTGAGGTAAAAACTAGTCACAAATATGTTGAATCCATAATTTTCGGGGTCGCTGAGATGAATAGTGACACTCCGGATTTTTTAAAAGTCTAAGTTTAGGTCCATTCAGAGTGGGGGGCGAGTGATATATAAAAATAATTGAAAATGGTGTCGAATCCACTGTTTTCGGGGCTACTGAGATGATTAGTGAACTCTGAATGTTTTATAAGTCCAAGTTCATCCCTATTCGGGGTGAGGAGCGAGGGTGTGTGTATTAATTTACTCTAAACACAGATATACGAATTACATAAGATACTTACATGTAAAAAAGGGAGGAAAAGATCAAATCATATTTTTTTGTATGTATGGATGTAGTCTGCGCCAAGTCATAAGAGCAAATGAGAACAATACTGTGAGATTCTGCTATTGCTCGCAAACGCGAACGGAAGTCACTTGACAACGCAACAAAATACTCATGACCTTGTTCGGACATAGACAAGTAAAACACACATTTAGTTTGTAATAAAATGTTGGATACTGCGGTTCAAATCCCGGTGACTTATTGTCCTGTTACTTGATAGATCTAGTAATTACATCTTACCGTTGGCTTTAGGAAGGGCATCCGGCTGTAAAACAGAAAGAATTTGATTCTTGTGCTTGTTTCTGTGCTCTGTTACTTGATAGACCTAGTTTCTAGTAATTACATCTTAACGTTGGCGTCAAGAAGGGCATCCGGATATACCAGCGCTTCGCTATGGGATTCTCAGAAAGACTGATCTTGTCGTTTTCCTAAGTAAAGTTACTGAAAATAAACTGAGCACTGTTCATTGCAGACTGAATAAGCTACGTAGCTAAGTCTGACTGATGACTGCAGACTAACTGTCAAATAAACTAAGGACTGTTCATTGCAGACTGAACAATGCACCTTGACATGTTGTATTCCCGACACTAAATTTGTTCCAACACTTTCTTCTTTATATTCAGACTAGGTAATATACCAGCGCTTCGCTACGGGATTGTCAGAAAGACTGACCTTGTCGTTTTCCTAACTAAAGTTACTGAAAGTAACTGAGCACTGTTCATTGCAGACCGAATAAGCTACGTAGCTAAGTCTGACTGATGACTGCAGACTAACTGTCAAATAAAACTAAGGACTGTTCATTGCAGACTGAACAATGCACCTTGACATGTTGTATTCCCGACACTAAATTTGTTCCAACACTTTCTTCTTTATGTTCAAACTAGCTAATATACCTGCGCTTCGCTACGGGATTTTCAGAAAGACTGACCTTGTCGTTTTCCTAACTAAAGTTACTGAAAGTAACTGAGCACTGTTCATTGCAGACTGAACAAGCTATGTAGCTAAGTCTGACTGATGATTGCAGACTAACTGTCAAATAAACTAAGGACTGTTCATTGTGAAATAAACTGAGCAGTGATCATTGCAGACTGAACAAGCTACGTAGCTGAGTCTGACTGATGATTGCACTCTAAGGAAGTGTACGTTATACATTTTACGTCAGGCAAGGGATACCGTAGAGCCTAGCGCGTTGTCGCACGTCGCTAATTACATCGCTGTAGCTATAAGATCTAGGAGAGAAATCCCCGACCTGACCAGGAATCGAACTCGGGGCTTCCGGGCGAGATGCATGCATGCTACACTACGGAGCTAGCATTGACAATAAGAAAAACTAAACCTCTACGACACAACAGCTTTTTGAAAGGGCCTTGGCCTCCTAAGCGTCCGCTGCTCAGATGATGAGGGGTTGTGTAGTCAACTACTTCTACTATTTCGCATGCCTTGCTATGTGTGCATAGTAACAGACTGCATAAAAGAGATTCAAAGTAACCGGAAATGCTGATATAGCACATTCTTACAGAACGAAAGTTTAAGCTGCGCGCAGGAAGATACATCATACAACAAACAAAGAATATTTCAAGGTGAAGTAAAGCTTCACTTTCGGTTTAGCTAACGTCAAAAATGTATGTTTACTTGTTGTTGTTGCTGTTATTTTCTCTAAAACATATAACAAATATTTAAAATGCTAGTCCGTCAGGTCAAGGATTTTTTCCCTGAACTTAAGGGCTGGTTCGAGGTCTACTCAGCCTACGCGATTAGAATTAAAGAGCTAAGATTAATGCACCTGGTGAGCCGAACATGTCCTCGGACACATCCCGGCACTAAAAGCCATACGGCATTTCATTTCATTTTCCTTCATAAAGTTCCACTCACTGCGAATGTATAAGTTCCGTAACACCGGAATTATCCTATGTCCAAAGTTCACACTTCACTCGGACAGAGTCCTGTCTTGTAAATACGACTTTGTAACACGCGGCGGACCAACATCGTCGAAGTGTAGACCGCTGTAGAACTATTAGTGAACTGGTGACAGGGCTCAGAATGGTGGCCCTTTTATTAAAAATATGGTTCTGACATAACGTTTTACAAAACCCTGAATATCTCCGCAATCCAAGGATCGATTTTGGAGAAATTAACACGAGGAGACGTTTAAAATGTTTACTATAAGATGCCGTGGTTTCTAAATTGATATCTCAATTAGTTCAGGATTTAGGAAATTTATTTTCTGGTTGTTTCGATAATGTATTATATAACCTGTCCTTGACGAGCGCTGGTCAGGCGATGACGCAAGCAGCGTTGTGCGTGTCAACTACTTGCTCCTGTGGGACTTAGTTCCTGTCAACGTTCGGAAAATACACACGCCAGTATTCTTTCATCATGGTGAATAGCATTTAAGAAATACTTTATGTACGGTCAATCCCGGTACAATACATGCATACATACATATAATTCGAAATTTTACAAATTTATAGTTTGTCCAACCCTTGTCCCGCTTCCCTAAGGGGTCGGGTATGAGATGAGATAAATCTGTTATGGCTGGTTTTTATGACCGAATGCCCTTCCTGACGTCAACCTTATCAGAGGAGTTAATGAGATGAAATGAATGACGTGATATATGATAGTAGGGAGAGGGTGAAACCAGGTACCGGCACATAGCCTACTCCTGTCGAATAGTACTCACTCTATATGAGCACTGCGGAGAGGTTTGGAATTTAATCCAGGCTTTTGGCACGCAATCTAGTGATTAGAAATTGTATACCACCACCTCCCCTACCCTGCCGGCCAACATTCTGATGGTGAAAATTTTTTCGAGCAACGGGGCTCGAACCGGCTAACCTCGGTGTCAGACCGTTTAGACTTCAGCGCCTTAACGATCATGGCCGCCAGGCGGGCATTCGAAATTTTACAAGTAAGAAGAAAATACGTTTTACCGAACGAGTGACTACGCGGTTTGCGCCAGTTAGCTATCAGCTTGCATTCTGGAGATAGTGGGTTCGAATCCCATTGTTGGTTTTCCGTGGTTTTCCATTTTTATACCAGGCTGCACCTCAATCAAGGCCACGTACGTTTCCTTTCCAGTCCTAACTCTTTCCTATCCCATCATCGCCATAAGAACTGCCTGTGTCGTTTCGACGTGAAACCAAAAAGTAAATAGTTTCTTCTTTTGTTTCTTTTTTACATATAGTACGTCTCATTCTTGAGGTTTACAAATGGTCATAACTATAGCTGTGTGAACTTTGTTTTAACGTAATTTGTATATCCAAAGCAACCAATCATCACAACGCCGTTTAGGTTTTAAGTGACTGCTATTTATTTTGTCTATGCCACCCTCGCCACCATTAACCGAACCTGTCAAACAATAAAGTGAAATAATCTGTTTACATATATCACTGACAGCAGAGTGCTGTGCTGATCCTGAGCGACCAGAAGATACCTGTGCGGTCGATAATGACGGCAACTCTTTCCTTTCTAATGGGTTCTCATATCCAAGCAGTCATGTGATTTTTAGAACATAAAATGCATATTTCCGAATCAAAATTATCGGGAATTGTGCATCAAATAAGAAACCTTTATCCACTAAAATTCCCGGACAAATGAAATGGCGTATGGCTTTCAGTGCCGGGAGTGTTCGAGGACATGTTCGGCTCGCCAGGTGCAGGTCTTTCGATTTGACTCCCGTAGGCGACCTGCGCGTCGTGATGAGGATGAAATGATGATGAAGACAACACATACACCCAGCCCCCATGCCAGCGAAATTAACCAGTGATGGTTAAAATTCCCGACCCTGCCGGGAATCGAACCCAGGACCCCTGTGACCAAAGGCCAGCACGATAACCATTTCCGGGCAATCTGACATTGTTGTAACACGAAGGACATTCCATTCATAGTCCATTAGGCTTCTTCCATGTTCTGCAAGTTTCTGGCTGAAGTGGGATCAAACGCTTGTGAATTCACTAAAAGTTTTTCACCTTTTCCTTTTGTTTAGAATAATAGTGTTTGAAACTTGTCGATTTCTATTGCTGAGCGCAATTTTCACTTGTTCGCCGAATTAAATTTTGAAACTCTGGAAGACATTCATATTTTCATGGAAAAGTACGATATAATCGCCCTCTCCCAACTCTAATCACAGGGAAAAAGGTAGAACTCTGACCTTCGAAGAATGAAGGAATATCTAAGAGAAAGGGAAATGTCGTAGAGAGAGGGCTCTCTTGGAATCGCAAACCTAACACAAACGGAGTCGAATAAAGACAAGGCTTGATTAATAGATCAGAGAAAGGGGAGCATGTCATGAACGAAGCAATGCCTGAGGTCACCACTGATATCAGCAAGAGGATCCGGTCCTAAAACCCTAGCGAAATCTCAAAATGAGTCAGAGTGGCTCCAGCAAGTCGAGCAATTCATGGGATAAGCTGTAAAATGTTCTAATGACTTATCAGAGAACCTGCGACTCGTCGCGGCTTCGCACGGGAGCAATTTTGCATTTCTGGCGACAGGTCTTGTAATACTTAATTAGTTGATTTTCTTCTTAGTTCAGTGTGCCGTTTTTCCAAGGCCCTTCCGATCGCCTGGCTGTTAGCTCACTTCTCCCTCCCCGTGTGATTCTTGCGCTTTCACTGAAACCATCCGAAGCTTTTAAGCTCGATATTATTTTTTATCGCTCTCAGTATATAACTTGGTTATAACGGCATTCAAGCGACCTGATAAATTGTGTTGTTATAAATCAGCGTCGTTCTACTCGAGATTTATGTTATCAGTCGAGTAACCTGAGAAATGATAAAGAATAAAACTGAATTAGTTTTTATTTTAGATTGCATATATTTACTTTTTAACATGATATTAAAGTGCAAAATTGAAATACGTACAACATTAAAAAACAGTATTAAATTTCATAAGAGAGTTTTAACTTGAACAGTTAAACTTGCAACAACAGTGTAGTATGTGCTGCACTCACCAAGCTTCTTCCTTTAGGAATCATAATGCATGATGTATGTCTGTCTTCTCCTGCTTGCCTAGTACAAACTTCCTAAATTATGTTGTATATATCTCATTTGCGTCACATTTTCACTGTACCCTCCCCTCTTTTTTAGTAGCTTCGTAGAAGATGTTCACAACTCTGATGGCTTCTAAAGTAGGTACTCTTCTTCGTATTCTTGCTCAGTGTGGCCCTTACTCTTCTCTTCACTTACTATACAGTCGTACGCTTGTGTCTCCGTTGTCACTAGGCCACCGTTGATTACGTATCGTAGTCTATTTTCCGCAGCACCGGTCTAGGAAGCCAAGAATAACGGCCGAGAGGATTCGTCGAGCTGACCACATGACACCTCATAATCTGCAGGCCTTCGGGCTGAGCAGCGGTCGCTTGGTGGGATATGGCCTTTCAGGGCTGTTGCGCCATGGGGAAAAGAAAATTCCGCAGCAAATCAGACAACAGCAAATAATCATCACTTACATCAACATTATATTGTATGTATGTTTAGTCCTCAGCCCGAAGGCTGGTTGGATCCTCAACAGCTCCACCATCAGCTGTCATAGATGGCCTAGGCATCACTGAAGAGGTGTACTAGGGAAATGAGGAGTGAGGTAGTTTCCCGTTGCTTTCCTCACCGAGCCAGAAGTTGCTATTACATATCAGTCTGCCAAGCCCACCGAAATGCATGCACCAAACGATCCTATGGGCAATATTTTCACACCATTCATAGCAGGGACTGGCTGCAGAAGGAATGGCATTACTAGCATCACTCATACCTCAGTCACTTTCATTTTGTCAAAGCCAAGGATAAAGCTGAGACAGATCAATGAAAGTAACAAGATTGCTCTAGCCCATACCAGAAGACATAGTGCACTGTAAACACTAGGTCCCGCCAGCAAAGGCATAACATGATATTAAGTTTCAGAATATTTAAGTGATCTTAAAATGCTTCGGTTCTTAGAAGATCCCAGTCCAAACTGAGGTTAAAATGATGTTGTGTACGAGGTAGATGCAGGTATGTTTGTCGTGTTAATCAAAGCTGGAAAACACTTTCCTAATGAGTATTATGTTGGTTCCACAGATGACGTATCACTGAAACTGATGCCTAATATTTAGTAATAATTTATTTACCACAATTTTGACATAAATATTGAAGATCTACTAAAAACATGGATCCGTGTGTTCATATAACATTTTCCCTAGATTTATGCTTAAAATGAGGCATTATTTATGATATTCACATGGTTTAAATATGACTGTGTATACCATAACTTCTCACTGCTCATTCATTCTATTGGCAGTTAGCTAATCATCGTTCACTCATTTCTGTGCTCGTAGTCACTCACAGATGAATAACATTTTTCTTTACGTACACCCGAAAATTCTTGACATTGCCTGACAGCGAGTTCCATCGCTTTACGGAGCGCCAATAAAAGCCCTTCTGGAAGGTAGAGGTACGGGCGTATAATAAAGTATGGTTCTGCTGTTGTTGGACACTATCAACAGGTTTCTCCGGAAGCCACAGTATATCATCATCATCATCATCATCATCATCGATGGCATAGGCAGCATAAGCCAAGAAAGAACTTGGATGATAGTTTTTCTTTTGACTCCCTTCACTTGAATGTCTTTATTGAAGGACTGAACGAGATATATCTCCATTGAAACCTTAAGAATTAAACAAGGTCCTCAAAGCATGCAATAAAATTACACCACATAATTGCTATCGAAGGGAAATGCGTAATCTTATAACAGAAATGGTCTACAGCGCAACAAATTGACGAAGATATATCTTAACTTACAACCAGGAACCTGTCACCTCCTCAGTGGAATACAGCAGTCGTACAAGCACTCCATGGTGTTGACGATTCTCTCGTTAGAGTGACGACTGTACTAACCAAACCTGGTCTTATGAAACGCGTTAATAAAGTGTTTAATACCAGCGGCAGAATGAAACTTAAAGGAACGAAACGGTATTATTTTTATACAATTGTCTTTGCTCATAAATAGCTCTTGTGCATTCTAATTCATTGTAAAAATAAAATATCATATTTTCAGCCCACCTGGAGGTCATGATCGTTAAGGCGTTGAAGTCTTAAACGGTCTGACACCGTGGTTAGCCGGTTTGAGTTCCGTTGGTCGAAAAAATGTACACCATCAGAATGTCGGCAGGGTAGGGAAGGTGGTGGTACACAATATCTAATCACTGTATTGCGTGCCAAAAGCCTCCACAGTGTTCATATGGAGTAAGGGCATATGACGCTGTTGATGGTGATTCGTGCGTCAGATTGGGAAGTTTAACCTCGAGCAGACACCTTGGTGCTATTCGACAGGAGTAGGCTATGTGCCGGCACCGGATTTCACCCTCTCCCTTCCTACTATCATATATCACGTCATTTATTTCACCTCACTGACTCCTCTGATGAGGTTGACGTCAGGAAGGGCATCCGGCCGTAAAACCCGCCACCACAGATTCATCTCACCGCATACCCGACCTCGTCAAGAAACGGGACAAGGGTTGGACAAACAAACGTTTCTCGAAAGGCCGGTGCATTTTAGTCGCCGGTATCTTTCATAAAGTTAAGTATGAGTTTGTGCTTTGGTAAATGTAGCTTTGTTTTATGTCGGTAAAACATGTATTCGTTGTGTGTGTGTGTGTGTGTGTGTGTGTGTGTGTGTGTGTGTGTGTGTGTGTGTGTGTGTGTGTGTGTGTGTGTCAATAAAATGAACTCCAACGTATAAAATGTTGGACTACAGCCGGTAAAGGATTGATACTAGAATTTCATCTTATTGATGCATGTCTGACGCCTTACACCAACTACTTCAGAATAGACATTGGCTGGTTTCCGTCCTTTTGCAAATTAAGAAAGGTGTTAAAATTAAGGCACAACATGATAAACATCAAATATTATACATATAGGCAAATCAAATACGTTTGAAATCAGAACGATGGGAGTCAGGAAAGAATCGAGGCGCCAGACGATTTATAGGGTCTAAGTATTCGGCAGTATATGGGATTTGCCAACCAAGGGTTCAGGACAGGCGGTTGAATGCCGACGGACGTAGGAGGCCCTCGATAGGAAAACAGGAAATTCCTACGCCCAGAGAGACGTTTAGGGTAGCTATTGAAACAAGAGGTGACAATGGGATTCGTTACTTGAGACAATAGGGAAGTTTCGAATAGAGCTGAAAATAACAATAGAAAGGAAAGTGAGCTACCGAGAAACGAAATGAGAATAAAATGACAGCCCGAGCGAAGTGGGAAGGTAGCCATGACATTTCATTGGTAAGTCAGTTGTGCTTTTCCCCGCAATTCAAGAAAACAGACGCCAGGATCATCCACACCAATAGGTGAAAGCATCATCAAGTACTTTAGGATCCAGCGTGTTGATATGTGTAAATAAATAGCTTAACAAGACAATGATCACTCTCACGCATAGCGACAGTCGTATAGTTACATGCTCGTATGACAATTCTTGTATTAATATTCAACCCTGAGTTATGTAGGTTAAGATATTCGTAAGTGTATTCCAACTTTAAAAGATAGAAAATATATAAATTACAGAAATGATTGGAATCGAGTTACAGTACTACGTTTATAAGTGACTAGCTGATGTACTCATGCTTTGCTATGGGATTCTACATTTTATACAGAATTCTCTGTACACGTTGTGAGTAATATTGGATTAAATTCCACAGCTCTTAACGTTAACCTAGAAACGCGACAGGGAAGTCACCAAACGTCTTTTCTTATGTGAAGTCTGGGTTAGGGAATTTTCATTGTAATGGTTGGTCTTCTTGCCTACCATCAGTCACAATCAAGTTGGGGAGTCTTCGATTAATGGCAGACACTAACTCCCCGCTTGCCCTTTTACAACCTCAGAAAAACTGTCTTAGTGGTTTTCCCAACTGAAATCAACACATTTCATTACAATGACGCCAGTGGAAATGTGAAATACACGATCAAATGAAAAACCACAGATTTTCTCACTTTTAACGAACAGTACTACGCTGCCGATCTAACAGTCCAAATTTCCAGAGCTGGAATGAGCAGGCCACAGACAGCCGTGAGCCGTGAACAACGCTTTAATTTCCGGGGGTGGGGGGGGTGGGGGAGGCCAATAGTGTAAAGTCCCAGGGCAAAATCTCTTGCCCTTTTACTCATCTGTTTAATAGGAGTACCCGATGAGTCGGAAAATCTCAATTCACTGCACTGGTGGGTGAAACATTTTTCTGACTTGGAGGAAAATTTGTCCTCCAAGCCAGAGGAGAACCCCTCCCCCCCCCCTCGTTGTTAATTTGGAATACAATGAATGTAAAAGTGAAGAGGGAGAAGGTTTCTTGAAGACACGGCTCTTTCCAGGGTTGAGTTTTGAGTTATTTCGTGAATTGTGGCACTAACATTTGCAATAGACCGAAATTGTAATTCTAGACCAGGTCATAAGTGAGCCTCTGCCATTATTCCGTTAAGTGTGCACACTGATCATTCCAATCAGCGCGTCAGTGTAGGGATCGAATAGCTGTAATACTATGATGAACCAGTGTGTTACGTACCACCAGTATCAGAAAATGTATGAACCAGAGGAATGGCTTGCTAAAGAAAATTATCTAATTCCCCAGCTATTTCCCGCCAATATTCAGGCAGGCTATAATACTCGGAACGCATCAGTAATCCCATCTGTCGGAGATGAGTGGCAGCATAAGGGACAAAGACTATGACAACAAACAATGGTCAATGTAATGTTATTGCTGATCAATTTTAAGAGCTTTCGATATTGTAGGCCTTCACATTCAGCTTTCATCCGACTCTGAAATACAATTCTTATTATAGTTGGTGCGGTAAAACTGAATAAAATATAAATGATCGGAAATCGTATTCTCTATAACTTTTGTTATGTAGTACTTTTCGATAGGACCATTAACATAGGTATTTAAAAATTTACATTTAAGGCGCCTTCCCCTAAACTACTATTTCATCCAGGGTGAATAAAATTGTTTGTAGCTCATCTTATTCCCCGACTCTACATACTGATTGTAATTAAATTCTGTTCTCCCATTTTCTCGTGGCTCGGCGTTGATATGGACTTAGCAACAAAAATACAAATTCATGAATATCTTTGTTATCATAGCCGGTACAGTAAAAATGTATAAGACATAAATGATCGGAAATTTAATTCTATATAACTTTAGTTATGTAGTATTTATCGATGGGGCTATTAATAATATAAATATTTGAGAATTAAATTTTAGGCCTTCCCTTAAACTAAAATTTCACTCACTACTTTATAGACTATATTACAGCCTAGATTGTAGTGGCTCATTCCCCGAATTTACATACCGATTTTTATTAAATTCTCTTCAGCCGTTTCTCGTGATGCGCGTACATACGGACAGATAGACAGACAGACGGAAATGACGGAAATGTAAAAAGTGCATTTCCTTATTACTGTGGACATGACCGATACAGAAATACCATTCTGAGCAATGTACAGACAAAACTCTTATTATATATA
Organism: Anabrus simplex; assembly: GCF_040414725.1. Taxonomy (NCBI): domain Eukaryota; kingdom Metazoa; phylum Arthropoda; class Insecta; order Orthoptera; family Tettigoniidae; genus Anabrus; species Anabrus simplex. Next base: position 283,555,730 of record NC_090265.1, read on the forward strand.
TATACTTGTATATTAACAGTTCGGGAAATGCCCACTATTCGAGCCTACCGCGTCGGTTTAGTGTTTAATTTTGTGAAATTGCAAGACTTGTGAATGTACCTTGATAAACGTCCAGAGTCACGGAAATTTAACTACCTTGGTAGAAATATTCCGAAGTATTCCTGACCTGTATATATCTACAAATTGTTCCGTAATGTGATGGTACGTCGTCTCCTGCATGCTTTGCTGTCGGTAGATCCAGTTCGATGTTCGATGAGTGGACTGAAAACGCCAGATATAAATAATGTGTGTGCCCACTATTGATTTACACACAGAAGATCGGCGAGTTCCTGATTGAATATGGTTAGTAGTAATGATTGAAGCAGTAACCCGAGTAGTATGAACCAAGGACCAATGATGACCGTTTCTCAGGAGGCTGGCAGTGTTTCATTTTACTGTATAGGACGAGTGCGTTATTTATTTTCTTTTATATATATTTTTATGTCGTTGCGTTTTGTTTTGATTACCTGCTCTTCTTAAATTAAAGTAAATTTAAACTGAAGTCGGTAAGTCGCTTCAGAACAGGTCATTTTTATAAGTAGTGATTGGTTGACCCTGTGAAAAGACAACAGATGTAGAGGGAACTATCGTCTCCTGCATGCTTTGCTGTCGGTAGATCCAGTTCGATGTTGGATGAGGGGACTGAAAACGGCAGATATAAATAATTTGTGTGCCCACTATTGATTTATAAGGTAATGAGATGCTCTAGGACGATCATCTTATGAATGAAAGAAACTAAGACTCCTTAGTTCAATATCTGATTTCAGTATGTTACGAGGGTTGTCAAAAAGCAGTGTCAATATTGATAGAACGCAATATTTATTGAACTAACAAGTACAATTATATTACAGTCCTTCAGTGCAGTCACCCGCAAAGTCTATTACCGTTTGTCAAATGTTGGGAAGGCGTTCTGTGTTGATGACAGCGACGGAGCCCTACTGCGCGGAGTACAGATGCCGTGTCACGAAATAGGTGGCGTCGGAGGGGTTGCTAGAACTGCGGAAACAGGTCGAAGTCACAAGGACTCATGTCGGGTGAGTAGGGATGGTGTTCCCAGACCTCATTTCGACCAGCACGAAACGCCTTGACCCATCGTGCAACCGTCCTATACGGTAATGCATTCCCGCCACAGGCTTCATATTATTCTCGGTAACATTCTGATGCATTTTTGCCACGGGCAACCTCGATTTTAATCCACGAACCACATTTTGAAAACATGCTTTAGAGCGGGGAAGTCGACACTCTTCACTTCAACGCCACACAGCAAAAACACTCCTAACTGGATGCCCGTCAAATGCTCACTACACATCGACAACAACGCCACCTGGCCGCTCCAATATCCTATTTGCGCATGCCCGATCTCCTGCAAGTGTCTGGACTGCTTTATTTACAGCCCTCGTATAACAGTGATCGTTTGAATTTAGATATCAGACAGGATCTCAGCTTAGGTAGCATATGGTAATGAATTGATGTACGGTAGATAATGTAAATTTAATTTGTCTGCATGATTATAGAGTAAATTAGTTGGTGGTATTTTAATGATTGTTACATTTCCATAATGGGGATGCTATTATTTATTGCTATTTGCTTTACGTCGCACCGACACAGACAGGTCTTACGGCAACGATGGGGTAGGAAAGGCCTAGAAGTGGGAATGAAGCGGCCGTGGCCTTAATTAAGGTACAGCCCCAGCATTTGCCTGGTGTGAAAATGGGAAACCACGGAAAACCATCTTAAGGGCTGCCGACAGTGGGGTTCGAACCCACTATCTCCCGATTTCTGGATACTGGCCGCACTTAAGCGACTGCAGCTATCGAGCTCGGTATAATGGGGATGACAATACTATTCGGGAATATTGCAAGCCTATCATGCCGTATTCAGGGTCATACAAAAATGTTAATTACAGTCCATACTGTTATTATTCAAGGAAATAATATCCAATTTTTGCTTTGCAAGCGCAAACTAGGATTTTTTTGCAGAAAGTGAAAAATTGAATTTCATTAAGATCGTGTTGGAGATGTAATGTATCAATAGGAATTTTTTCGGGTACAATAAGTGAGTAGGATTATCGGATAGGGCCCGTGAATCTCCGTATCATTGTGTTAAGATGCTTATTAACTCGTCAAATAAAAGCCAGTTAATTGTTATCTGATGTGTGTGAGTTGGCGACAAGTCAAATGTAGTTTATTTAGGAATTACCAGGTCGCTAATGTCTCTATTGTAGTAAAGAAAGTTCTAACCTTGAACTAGGACCTGGAGTTGAATAAACCGAAGTCTTCATGAATTTAGGAGGATTTATTATCTCCGTGTGTTTACGCTACGAATTAATAGTGCTGTCTCTTTTGCTGAGTTTCGTCGAGGTATTTCTGACGTGTCGAATGTTATGTATGCTACCAAGGAGTGCCTTATATCATAAATAACAGGCCTGTATTGTTATTATAATTCATGCCTAATTGTCGTGTGGTAGATGTCAGAAAAATAACCCCACCGCAGTGGAGTGAAAGTGACCCAAATGATTATGAGATTTGCATGAATAATAATATGATATTATACAGAGTAAGGTAAAATATCGATTTTTGTACCATGTTTATTTGAACATTTATGACAATAATGATAGAATTTGAAGATCCTAACAGTTTTTATTTCGTTTTAATAGATTTGTGAGATGCTGGGTGCATGTTTGGCCATTACATGACATCAAAATATAATAGATAGATGGTTGTAAATGTAGGACTATTAGGCGATACCATATGGCTAAAAAGACAGGTATGAGGGAGTTTTTTAAAAATTAATTATGATCGGTGCAAAACGGTAAATAAAAATGTAAACAAACTGTGGGATGGGTTTAAAGCCATTGTTGAGGAATGTGAAAACAGGTTTGTACCTTTAAAGGTGGTAAGGAATGGTAAAGTCGCACTATATTATAACAGAAACGTGAAGAGACTAAGAAGGAGGTGCAGATTGGCAAGACATAGAGATAGAAAAATGGTTGTGGAAGTAAAGAGAAATTGAAGGAGCTTGCAAGGAAATTGCATCTAGCGAAGAAGTCAGCTAAGGATAACACGATGGCAAGCAAATTGGTAGTCATACAAAGTGAAAAAAGGAAGCGTATGTACTGTATAAGTACCTTAAGGAAGAAACAGGCTCCAAGAAGAGCATTCCAAGAATAATTAATGAACAAGGGGAGTGTGTAGGTGAGGATCTTCAGAAGCCAGAAGTATTCGGTCAGCAGTATGTGAAGATTTAAATTTACCTATGATAAAAAAAAAACATTTACAAAGAGATACAAAAGTTAAAAACAAGAAAAGCACCTGAATTTGATAAGGTTCCTGGGGATATACTAAAGACAACGGATTGGGGTATAGTACCATATCTAAAGCATTTGTCTGATTACTGCTCGCATGAAGGAGCTATAAAAATGAATGGATATTTGCTATAGTAGCCCCTGTATAAAGAAAACTGTGATAAATATAAATCCGAAAATAACAGGCCAGTCACTTTGACATGTATTGCATGTAAGCTTTGGGAAAGCATTACTTCTGATCAAACTAAACATGTTTGCGAATTTCATAACTGGTTCGATAGAAGGCAGTTTGGGTTTAGGAAAGGTTATTCCACTGAAAATCAACTTATACGATTATACGGAATAGCAAGATATAGCAGATATCTTAGATTCAGGAGGTCAAATGGATTGCATCGCCATTGACCTATCTGAGGCGTTTGATAGGGTAGATCATGGGAGACTCCTGGCAAAAATGAGTGCAATTGGACTAGACAAAAGACTAATTGAATGGGTTGCTATATTTCTAGAAAATAGATCTCAGAGAATTAGAGTACCGGGCGAGTTGGCCGTGCGCGTAGAGGCGCGCGGCTGTGAGCTTGCATCCGGGAGATAGTAGGTTCGAATCCCACTATCGGCAGCCCTGAAAATGGTTTTCCGTGGTTTCCCATTTTCACACCAGGCAAATGCTGGGGCTGTACCTTAATTAAGGCCACGGCCGCTTCCTTCCAACTCCTAGGCCTTTCCTATCCCATCGTCGCCAGAAGACCTATCTGTGTCGGTGCGACGTAAAGACCCTAGCAAAGAAAAAAAAGAGAATTAGAGTAAGCGAAGCTTTATCTCACCCTGTTATAATTAAGAGGGGAATTCCTCAAGGCTGTATCATTGGACCTTTATGTTTTCTTATATATAAATGATAAGAGTAAAGATGTAGAGTCAGAGATAAGGCTTCTTGCGGATAATGTAATTCTGTATAGAGTAATACATAACTTACAAGATTGTGAGCCTGCAAAATGACTTCGATAATGTTCTGAGATGTAGAGCAGGTGATAAACGGTGCTAAAAGTCAGATTGTGAGTTCGAAAATGGCAAAAGTCCTCTCAGTTTAAATTAATGCATTGACGGAGTGAAAGTTCCTTATGGGAAACACTGTAAGTACCTAGGTATTAATATAAGGAAAGATCCTCATTGCGGTAACCACATAAACGTGATTGTAGGCGAAGGGTATAGATATCTGCATATTATTATGAGGTTATTTAGGGATTATAGTGCGCCCTGGTGGGGGTGTGATAAGCGTCATGCAATTGTAATTATTTATGGAGGAATATATATTTCATTTTCAGAAGCGAGAAGATCGTACTGTACATACAGTAAGAGCAGGCCAGGCCGAGATGGTATGGTGAAACATGCACAGACTATTGTCTCCACCGAGATTAACAAACACAATGAACGGCAGAATTAGAATTCTCAGAAATTGTGACGAAGGGGGAAAGAGAAAGGCACGAGTTGTTGACAAGTTGCGGAAAGTTTTCATAGCCCCGGGCAGAATAGGTAGTAGCAACAGCGCAAAGAGCTGGGTGCAAATTTCTGAGAAATGACGTAGGGGTATCTCCATGTACTAGCGGGAGTTGAACGTGGGGTTGGCACTGGAAGAAAAAAATATGAGCCTTCCCGGTCCCGTGGTTTAGGTGGACCAATGGAAAAATTCACTTGACCAAAGCAAGGCGACAACTTCGTATTGTAAGAAGCACTAGCGAGGCTAACTCCGCGGATTAAACTGATAGAAGGGAGTGAGTTATCAATTCAGAATAAGGTGGAATTTAGGAGCCTTACTATATTATAAAACTTATAAAAGGTTAATAATTGCGGGAGATTGCATGGTGTAATTCTGAGAATTCATGAATGCTATCCGATGATTGGCTGGAGGCAAAGGACGCCACAATAGAGCGCGAAATCCCAGGCCGGGATACGGCAGCTAAATTCGCAAATATATCCATTACCAGCGAACGATAATAGTTGAGAATTGGTATAGAGCCTTTGAGAACATAATTACATCATTGGATATCATATTTAAGCCACGGGCCGAACCGCAAATTGTCGTATGAAGATATCGGGACTGCGCGTCCCAAGATGAACTCCGATGAACTCGGAAGAGATGGGATACAAGTATAAATATGAGATCGTGGACAAGGACTGACAACTACTTTTGACAAAGCGTTCGGGCGGATACTACGCCAGGGGTGCGTAACTACTTTTGACCAAGCGTTCGGGCTGATACCACGCCTGGGGTGCGTGACAACTTCTTATATTTTGTTCGAGCCGTGATTACGCCAGGGGTGCGTGTGTGTACTTACTCGTGGAGTAGGGTTCGAAGTATTATATTGTTACATAGTACAGTGATTCATGACGTGATGTAGCTCATATTACAGTCTTGAGCAGTATACTAGTATGAAGTGTTTCAAATAGACAGGACTCAGTAAAGCATAACTTACGGAGTGTGAGATTCTACCAACAGATTAGGAAGTGCGTTACGTGAGAACGGTCACGAGTGTTTATGTCACCTAGTAAACAGTCGATTCTAAACTGATACCTGGTCAGCTACACGAACGTGAGACGGGAAATTCAAGTGCGCGCACGGGCCGTTGTAAAGGGGATCCCGAGGTATTCCATGTTCCTAGTGTCCGGGAAAGGAATGAAGAATGTATATCTACATTAAGTGGGCTAGATACAAGGCCGAGAGTGTAAAATTTGTGAGTAGAATTTAGGGTGGAAATTATTCCAGAGTGCAACAGTTATTTTATTTGTTTTTATTCAAAATGTGTAAAGTTGAAAAGGGTCAAGGATTAATTCTTCAAGCTGGCATGAATACCAGTGGAATGCAGTGCTAAAAACCGGAGGGGCCTGTGCTTCTCGTCCGGTTTTAGCAGACTACATGGGCAGAGATGAGTAACCTTTTAAAATATTTGTAGATTGCTATCGTTAGGGGGAGGAAATCATATTAATTTATCATGTAACTTAATTGTGAAACGAGCCGTTTCCGGCTCGTATAAAGTCAAAGATAGATAGACAAAGGGACAAATTAATATGTACATGATTAGATCGAGCACTCATCAGAATTTTGATTATTAAATAGAGTATAGTAGGGTTGAGTTGCTCATTCAAGTGCTTGAGTTGTTTGATATGATATGGAGCACGTTTCACGTAAAGATAATGTTAATATTCATTTAGAAGTGCTTCCAAAGTGTTTTTCCAGTATCGGAACTTTTATAGATATTAAGGCATGTTGTTAAGATAATCCAGAGGTAGGGTTGCCAAGTGATATAAATTGTTGTGGGACGGAATGAAGTCCATTGATTTGTTTGTAAATATCGCGAAGTTCGCCAGTGGACAAAATAATAATAATCTGTAGAAGTGTCGGAGTAATAAATTAATATTGGGTAATGTGTAAAGGCGTGTTTAATAATAATCTTTGAGAATAAAGGCACGGGCCTAGTTGGATAGAATGATTGCAAATTAAAGTAATTTAAATGTGGAGATATTATGTGGCATGAATATTTTATTTGGACATTGAATCCCATTTTAATACTAATTGTTCATTTAACGTTTTTGGACTCCATAATAATCATAAATAATTTGTTAGAAACGAGATAGGCATTTTGATAATATGGTCACGCTATGTGTGAGGCCCAGAGTGATTTGAGTCAAAAGTTGAGATTTGGAGTTTCGTGGGACAGAAATCCGGCCCGAAATAAAAGTGAATTGTACTGATGTTGATGAAGAAATAGATGGATCATAAGGCCTACATAGAGGTTGTATTTCTATACCGGTGATATGAGTGGCAGAAGAGAGTCCACACAACGAGGGTTAATGAATGAAAATGTTTTGAAGAGTTCCGATGGATAAATGGACTTCAAAATGGAAAAGGAAGGAATAATTTAACACTTGCAGAGATTGGAGGTATTTGCCTAACTGCGAGGTGTTATGGGATTTGAGAATTGTCTTAGGAGCATATGGTCTCTATGAATTAACGACAGTACGAAAATAAGGTTGCGGGTTCGAACACTATTATGTCCCGACCGATGTGAATTCGGATCTTGGTGATTTCTGTTTGGGAGAGAACGTATGTGACTAAATTATAAAGATGGGGAATAAAAATAAAGATTCTCGAGAGCATAATAATAATAATAATAATAATAATAATAATAATAATAATAATAATAATAATAATAATAATATTCCAAGTAAATCATGTCTGGATTGATTAGTGCCAAAATAAATCGGAATTGTAAAAGGGGTTATGCGTTAAACATATTAAGAGTGGACTACCGTGTAACAAGCGAAATTAATTTTTTTAAATTAATAATAATACACTGACTGACAGAGCAAATGCAACACCAAGAAGGAGTGGTCAGAACTTTATGCCAATTGCAGGGTAGACTGACGTCACTGAGGTATGCTCATGATGTGAAATGCGCCGCTGTGCTGCGCACGTAGCGAACGATAACTGGGACACGGCGTTGGCGAATGGCCCACTTCGTACCGTGATTTCTCAGCCGACAGTCATTGTAGAACGTGTTGTCGTGTGCCACAGGACACGTGTATAGCTAAGAATGCCAGGCCGCCGTTAACGGAGGCATTTCCAGCAGAGAGACGACTTTACGAGGGGTATGGTGATCGGGATGAGAAGGGCAGGTTGGTCGCTTCGTCAAATCGCAGCCGATACCCATAGGGATGTGTCCACGGTGCAGCGCCTGTGGCGAAGATGGTTGGCGCAGGGACATGTGGCACGTGCAAGGGGTCCAGGCGCAGCCCGAGTGACGTCAGCACGCGAGGATCGGCGCATCCGCCGCCAAGCGGTGGCAGCGGTGGCAGCCCCGCACGCCACGTCAACCGCCATTCTTCAGCATGTGCAAGACACCCTGGCTGTTCCAATATCGACCAGAACAATTTCCCGTCGATTGGTTGAAGGAGGCCTGCACTCCCGGCGTCCGCTCAGAAGACTACCATTGACTCCACAGCATAGACGTGCACGCCTGGCATGGTGCCGGGCTAGAGCGACTTGGATGAGGGAATGGCGGAACGTCGTGTTCTCCGATGAGTCACGCTTCTGTTCTGTCAGTGATAGTCACCGCAGACGAGTGTGGCGTCGGCGTGGAGAAAGGTCAAATCCGGCAGTAACTGTGGAGCGCCCTACCGCTAGACAACGCGGCATCATGGTTTGGGGCGCTATTGCGTATGATTCCACGTCACCTCTAGTGCGTATTCAAGGCACGTTAAATGCCCACCGCTACGTGCAGCATGTGCTGCGGCCGGTGGCACTCCCGTACCTTCAGGGGCTGCCCAATGCTCTGTTTCAGCAGGATAATGCCCGCCCACACACTGCTCGCATCTCCCAACAGGCTCTACGAGGTGTATAGATGCTTCCGTGGCCAGCCTACTCTCCGGATCTCTCACCAATCGAACACGTGTGGGATCTCATTGGACGCCGTTTGCAAACTCTGCCCCAGCCTCGTACGGACGACCAACTGTGGCAAATGGTTGACAGAGAATGGAGAACCATCTCTCAGGACACCATCCGCACTCTTATTGACTCTGTGCCTCGACGTGTTTCTGCGTGCATCGCCGCTCGCGGTGGTCCTACATCCTACTGAGTCGATGCCGTGCGCATTGTGTAACCTGCATATCGGTTTGAAATAAACATCAATTATTCGTCCGTGCCGTCTCTGTTTTTTCCCCAACTTTCATTCCTTTCGAACCACTCCTTCTTGATGTTGCATTTGCTCTGTCAGTCAGTGTAATAATAATAATAATAATAATAATAATAATAATAATAATAATAATAATAATAATAATAATAATAATAATAATAATAATAATAATAATAATAATAATAAATATTTGAAGAAGAAGAAGAAGAAGAATTTACTTTTTTTTATATTTTGGACATAATAATGATGTTGGGAGTTGAAATGAAAAATTTGAGATTTTTAACTAATAATAATAATAATAATGAGAATATTTGAAGAAGAATAAAAAAGGAAGCTACTTTTTTTTATGAGAATAATAAGAGCGAGAAGTTGAAGTATTATAGCGAGGATGATTATGGGTTACGATAATCACGATTTCCACTATTAATAATAATGTTGATAATAATAATAATAATAATAATAATAATAAAAATTTATTACTTTTATTTTATTTTATTATTTCGGATGCTGATGATGAATGGTACTAGGGAAGTCAGCTGGCGAATTAACGTAATAATGTCAAGTGTTGTGAATAATAAGTTAAGTTAATACTTGTAAAATGAAGGCAAATCCCTACATCTGAACCATTAGGTTATAGTCGCTTTGTCGTTTCCTTCAACTAACGATTAGCATATCTTGGTTAGGAACCCGGGGGGAGTTTGTAGTTTCCCGGGTTGGTCTCATCTCAATCAAAGTGGAGGCGATAACATAGTTCATGTGATCGCGCCCACTTAGCCAACAGGTAATTGGTCCATGACCAAAAATGGTCATGGTGTTAACGAAGGTAAATCTGATACTTTCAGATATCAACGGTTCCACCACCCAAATGGAAGGGTGGTCAAAAGTGGTAAATATTATGTAATCATTTTTCAGGAATAATTTGCCAAATTACCGGCAAATCAAGGGTCAACAGATTTTGATTGTGTGTAAAAATTATTTTGTTTACTTAAATAAAATGCTCCTTTAGCATTTACAAGGAAACAGTTCCAGGTTCTTGTTCTTGTAGAATAGTAAACCCTTGGTGACCGTTTAAATATCCGTCCCCATTCCTAGGACGGAGCCTTCATAATTTTCCTTTGATCTGAATATATATATATATATAACTTGTGTGTTTTATGATGAGCCTTAAAGTTAAAGATTAGAGTGTCCCGTGCAACCCTGTAGTACTGATTGGATTGCGCCCTTACATTTAGTTTGAGTTCTTATATCTCAAAATATAATTTTTTATTGTTTATTAGTTGCGATAGATTCGGACCGTAACACTCCCTGAGATAAATGCTGGTTGGGACTCAGGCTTTGAGCGGGTACAATAGTAAGGACGTAAAGGAGAGGGCATATAAGTCTCCGGTAAGACCCCAACTGGAGTATGGTTCCAGCGCCCTGTATGGGACCCTCACCAGGATTACTTGATTCGAAACTGGAAGAAATCCAAAGAAAATCATCTCGATTTTTTCTGGGTGATTTCCGACAAAATGGTATCGGTACGAATATGTTACAAAATTTGGTCTGGGAAGTCTGCTCGACTAAGTGGTATGTTCCGAGCTATCAGCGGAGAGGTGGCGTGGAATGATGTTAAAAGACGAATAAGTTTGAGTGGTGTTTTTTAAAAGTAGGAAAGATCACAATGTGAAGATAAATTTGGAAATCAAGAGGAGAATTTGGGGCAAATATTCGTTTATAGGAAGAGGGGTTAGGGATTGGAATAATTTACCAAGAGAGATGTTCAATACATTTCCAAATTCTTTGCAATTAACTTGTTTAAGAAAAGAATAGGTAAACAACAGGTAGGGAATCTGTCACCTGGGCGGCTACCCTAAATGCAGATCAGTCTTGATTGATTGATTGATTGATTGATTGATTGATTGATTGATTGATTGATTGATTGATTGATTGATTGATTGATTGATTGATTGATTGATTGATTGATTGATTGATTGATTGATTGATTGATTGATTGATTGATTGATTGATTGATTGATTGATTGATTGATTGATTGATTGATTGATTGATTGATTGATTGATTGATTGATTGATTGATTGATTATATCCCTAATTCATTTTCCACATCTTTAGATATATTTTCCCCAGGATGCCAATTTATTTTTCTTCTGAAAGGAGCACAGCTTAGTTCTGAGATATATGGGAACAGTAAATTAATCAAGTGTAGAAGATCTGCTGCGCGTTGAGAAGTCCTGTAAGTACTATTACCTAATGTCATAGCCAAGCGACCTCTCAAAAAGAAGAAATTTCCCCTCACAGGCCACGGAGACACATGGTAAGTGTGGTTAGCTTCATGAATGTCCTCCTTTGTTTCCAGAAATTGCAATAACCTGGTAGAGAAACAGGCTTAGACTGAGTGAACCCCAGGGCCATGCACATCTTAATACCAATATTTTATTCACAACTAGCTTATGTACCCGTTCTTCAAACGGGAATTGGTAATCGATTTCACGATTCCTTAGCGAATCTATGCGAAGTTACATGCCTGTAAGTACGACATGTGAAACTGATATTCTTCTCCGAAAGCAGTGGCAGTAACGTGGAGTACGATAAAGCTGAACAAGGTGGAGAAAGAATGAGGAGGATCACAGAGTTTATTGAATGATACAGTTCCTGGTCCGAAGTTATGCGTAATTCTCTCTATTTCTAGGATACATATTGTTGTTCATCTGTAACCGGGAGTGATACTGTTGCCGAGGGATCATGGAACCAATCGTTGACGATAACCTCCCTTATTATTTGTTCTATCGAAAAGAGTAAAATGTCTCTTTAGTCAAAACATTTAACCCAACATTGAAATGCCGTATGGCTTTTAGAGCCGAGAGTGTCCGAGGACATGTTCAGCTCGCCAGGTGCAGGTCTTTTGATTTGACTCCCGTAGGCAACCTGCGCGCCGTGGTAGTAGTGGTGGTGGTGGTGGTGGTGGTGGTGGTGGTGAAATGATGATGAAGACGACACATACACACAGTCCCCGTGCCGGCGATATTAACCAATGATGGTTAAAATCCCGACCCTGTCGAGAATCGAACCCGGAGCCCCTGTGACCGAAGGCCAGCACGCTAACCATTTAGCCATGGATAACCCAACATGAAACGACATGACAGCCTGTAAAACAGTCCATTAATGATAACTCCTTTGTTAAACTCCTATCGAAAGGGTGCATATGGTAAAAAAGTTAGAAATTGATTTCCATTAAGGTGGGTAGTTTTCCATTAAGGTTGGTCAAGTATATTTTGTGGGAGGGTAAAAATCACTGATTCGACTTCCTATAAACCCCAAATCAATCCCCGATTTAGAAAATACTGACCCTAATACCTATCCAAGGACAGATATAATGTTTCGTAGAAATACACTGACTGACAGAGCAAATGCAACACCAAGAAGGAGTGGTTCGAAAGGGATGAAAGTTGGGAAAAAAAACAGAGACGGCACGGATGAATAATTGATGTTTATTTCAAACCGATATGCAGGTTACACAATGCGCACGGCATCGACTCAGTAGGATGTAGGACCACCGCGAGCGGCGATGCACGCAGAAACACGTCGAGGTACAGAGTCAATAAGAGTGCGGATGTTGTCCTGAGGGATGGTTCTCCATTCTCTGTCAACCATTTGCCACAGTTGGTCGTCCGTACGAGGCTGGGGCAGAGTTTGCAAACGGCGTCCAATGAGATCCCACACGTGTTCGATTGGTGAGAGATCCGGAGAGTACGCTGGCCACGGAAGCATCTGTACACCTCGTAGAGCCTGTTGGGAGATGCGAGCATTGTGTGGGCGGGCATTATCCTGCTGAAACAGAGCATTGGGCAGCCCCTGAAGGTACGGGAGTGCCACCGGCCGCAGCACATGCTGCACGTAGCGGTGGGCATTTAACGTGCCTTGAATACGCACTAGAGGTGACGTGGAATCATACGCAATAGCGCCCCAAACCATGATGCCGCGTTGTCTAGCGGTAGGGCGCTCCACAGTTACTGCCGGATTTGACCTTTCTCCGCGCCGACGCCACACTCGTCTGCGGTGACTATCACTGACAGAACAGAAGCGTGACTCATCGGAGAACACGACGTTCCGCCATTCCCTCATCCAAGTCGCTCTAGCCCGGCACCATGCCAGGCGTGCACGTCTATGCTGTGGAGTCAATGGTAGTCTTCTGAGCGGACGCCGGGAGTGCAGGCCTCCTTCAACCAATCGACGGGAAATTGTTCTGGTCGATATTGGAACAGCCAGGGTGTCTTGCACATGCTGAAGAATGGCGGTTGACGTGGCGTGCGGGGCTGCCACCCCTTGGCGGCGGATGCGCCGATCCTCGCGTGCTGACGTCACTCGGACTGCGCCTGGACCCCTCGCACGTGCCACATGTCCCTGCGCCAACCATCTTCGCCACAGGCGCTGCACCGTGGACACATCCCTATGGGTATCGGCTGCGATTTGACGAAGCGACCAACCTGCCCTTCTCAGCCCGATCACCATACCCCTCGTAAAGTCGTCTGTCTGCTGGAAATGCCTCCGTTGACGGCGGCCTGGCCTTCTTAGCTATACACGTGTCCTGTGGCACACGACAACACGTTCTACAATGACTGTCGGCTGAGAAATCACGGTACGAAGTGGGCCATTCGCCAACGCCGTGTACCATTTATCGTTCGCTACGTGCGCAGCACAGCGGCGCATTTCACATCATGAGCATACCTCAGTGACGTCAGTCTACCCTGCAATTGGCATAAAGTTCTGACTACTCCTTCTTGGTGTTGCATTTGCTCTGTCAGTCAGTGTATATAGAGTAGTTTCCCAGTTATAAGAACTCAACAAACGGGCGAACAGAAAAATCGACATAAAAACGTCCGCTCGAAGATGGACTGCAAAACGGTCCGTTAATGATATCTCCCTTATTAATTCTCGTACCAAATTGATCCACAAGAGAATAAGGCAGATATATTTCCATTAACTTTGTGGGAGTATAAAATCACGGTTTCGGTTTCGTATAAACCCCCAGTCAATTTAGGGATTTAGAAAGAATATTGGCCCCAAAACCTCCCCAAAGACAGGTGGATTCTAAGTATGAAGTTTGGTAGAAATATATCCAGTAGTTTTCAAGTGATAAGAAGTCAGGCAAACAAACAAACAGACACCAAAACTAAAAAACTATGCAGATGGACATGATTACACCTGAAACGGATAACTAAATGAAAATTTCGCCAAGATAGGCAATGTACAGACACGTGGTCGTTAAAATTTTATTTATATAGATAGATACTAGCTGATGAACCCGTGCTTCGCTACGGGATTCTCAGAAAGACTGACTTTGAGGTTTTCCTAACTGATGTCAACATAGGTCATTACAATGACGTCAGTAGGAAAGTAGCGATTAAAAGCAATGTTATCATATAAAATAGTCGATCAAATGAAAAACCGCACATTTTCTCAATTTACCGAACCGTACTACGGGGCCGATGTGACAATCCAATGTTCCAGAGCTGGAATGACCAGGCCGCAGACAGTCGTGAACACTCCTCTGCCATTATTCCGTTAAATATGCATACTGCCCATTCCAAACAGTGCCTCAGAGTAGGGATTGAATAGCTCGAATGCTATGATGAACCAGTGTGTTACGTACCAGTAGTATGAGAAAAATTATGAACCAGAGGAATGGCATGATAAAGAAGAAAGTTATCTAACTCCCCAGCTACTTCCCGCCAATATTCAGGAAGGCTGTTACACTCGGTACGACCGGGCGACTTGGTCGTGTGGTTAGGGGTGCGCAGCTGTGACCTTGCATCCGGGAGATAGTGGATTCGAACCACACTCTTGGCAGCCCTGAAGATGGTTTTCCGTGGTTTCTCATCTTCACTTCAGGTAAATACTGGGGCTGTACCTTAATTGGGGGCAAAGCCGCTTCCTTCACACTCCTAGCCCTTTCATATCCCACCATCACCATAAGACCTATCTGTGTCGGTGAGACGTAAGGCAAATTTAAAAAAAAACGCGGTACGCAGCAGTAATCCCATCTATCGGAGATGAGTGGCCACAAAAGACACAAAGCACATCACAACAAACAAGGGTCAATGTTTTTTTGTTTTTTTTTTTTTGCTACGGGCTTTACGTCGCACCGACACAGAGAGGTCTTATGGCGACGATGGGATCGGAAAGGCCTAGGAGTTGGAAGGAAGCGGCCGTGGCCTTAATTAAGGTACAGCCCCAGCATTTGCCTGGTGTGAAAATGGGAAACCACGGAAAACCATTTTCAGGGCTGCCGATAGTGGGATTCGAACCTACTATCTCCCGGATGCAAGCTCACAGCCGCGCGCCTCTACGCGCACGGCCAACTCGCCCGGTAAGGGTCAATGTAATGTCATTGTTGATCAATTGAATGAGCTTTTTATATTGTAGGCCTTCATATTTAGTTTTCTTTCGACTCTGTGATATTAGGGCGTCTTATACAATTATTTATAGCGTAGACTGTAGTTCCTTATTCTCCGACTTTTCATACCGATTTTCATTAAATTCCGTTTGTCCATTTCCTCGTGACTCGGGCGCTGATCTGGACTTAGTAAAAAAAAAGTCCAAATTCAAGAATATCTCCGTGATCATAGCCAGTACGGTAACAATGTATAAGACATAAATGATCGTGAATTTAATACTATATAACTTCAGTTATGTATCGATACGGCCACTAATAACAAATATTTGAGAATTAAATGCTAGGCCTTCCGCTAAACTACCATTGCACTCAGCGTGAATAGAATTATTTATAGCCTAAATTATAGCGACTCATTCAATGACTTTACATGCCGATTTTCATTAGGATAGGTCGACTAATAACATAAATAATGGGAATTACATTTTAGGCCTTCCCTTAAACTTCCATTTTTCTCAGTGTGAATATAATTATTTATGGCCTATATTGTAGCGACTTATTCCCAGACTTCATCTACTGATTTTCGTTAAGACACGACCATTAATAACATAAATATTTGAGAATTAAAGTTTAGGTCTTCCCCTAAACTACCATTTCACTCAGCGTGAATACATTTATTTATGGCCTATATTACAGCGACTTCGAGGTATAAATACAAGGCCCTTGCGAACGAACTGTTGTTGTGGTGTCGGAAAGACCAGTGAGTAGGTGGTGGTGAAAGAACGGAACACTGTACTGTGTGTTCGTGTACTTCTGTGAACTGAGGCTCAGCGAGGAAAATCGCTAACGCAAGTGTGAAGGTAAATTGACCTGTGTTAATGTTCGCTGTTGTGAGTATCGTCCTGCTGTTGAATCCTGTTGATCTGTTTAGTTGTTCACTGCATGTGACTCTATGAATTACTGGACTATCTGTGGAGTCGAACCAACGAAGAGTCATGGTGTGTTGTGTAGCCAATGGTCTACACACAGCTGCTGTATGAGTTGACTGGACTTGGGAAAGTGAAAGGAAGGATTAGCCGTCCCCAGGTAACAACGGGACGGATCACCTGCGGTGCCATAAGGAAGAGGGACTTATGAATAGACTAGTAATTAGTAAGGGTGGCCATTCATAACTGGTTACAATTTTGAGTATTTAAATGTGTGTGTGCATTTATTAGATCATACTGACATAAATTAGAGTAATGAAACAGATGGAGTTTTATTCGTAACAATATCAAGTTTGGTAGAAATACGAGTATATCCAGTAGTTTTCAAGTTATAAGAACTCAGACAAACAAAGAGACACTAATGCTAAATAAAATATATACAGATGCTCAATTTTACACCTGAAACGGAAAACTCTACGGAAATTTCACCAAAGAAGTCAATGTACGGACACGGTTGTTACGATTTTATTTGTATAGAAGGTGACAGATAAGCATGGGCACGTTTGTATGTGCAGACCTTCATTTCGAGATGTATTGCTCCTAAACGGTACATCATATCAACAAAAGGTTTGCACCATCACTTTATCGCCCTACATGTTTGGTAGTAAAACAATTTCTCGTATCTACCAAATTTATGTGTTTGATAGAGTTACTATGTTTGAATAGAATAAACTTTGGGTACATTTTAAACACTTTACATCATCTTTCGCATACTTATGTGGAAGTTAGAATAATGAAATTTCGCTCGGATATAGCATTTGGTCGTGTAAATGTGCGTGCCAAATTCGACGACTCTATTTTTCCTTCATGTTTTGACGCAAATGTAATAGAATAATATAACTTTGAAACAATAATCTTTAATCTATGGGTAAATAATGCAAATATCGAGCTCGAATTATGATTATTATTATTATTTTTTTATTTTTATTATTATTTACGTAGTTATTGTGCGGACGATCGTATTATTTGCGAGGTTATGTCATGAAACACCTGCTGTGTATACGTATTAATATGAGTTTGTTTAATGTAAGAACACGTAATTAATAGTACATGATTTATTATTACCTGTATTCATGATGTAATCCAAGGCAACGTTTTGCAACATAGTGTAATAAGTCCAGAACAACGCAATGTGCATTTGGAATTGTGGAGAAACTTACTTACATTGTAAATAGGCTATTGGAACCTCTCGAATTTACGAGGAAAAATGTTGTACCATATTCTTCTAGAAGCCTGCCCAGGCAATGTATGGCAGTCTTGGGAGCAGCGTTGAGTTTGTTTTGAGACTTGTTTGGAAGTCGTGTTAGCCGAGTGTTTGAAGTCAAGTATGTGAATTTGTTTCGTTAGTAGTTGGTGGACATGCAAGTGCTGCAGTCTCCAGTCTTCTTCTACTTCTTCGTAGAAGTGTTTTGTTTGAAGATGGAAGTTTATGAGTGCGTGTGAATATGTGTAAATAACTTGTAAATAAAACAGTGTACACAACTGACAGCATTTCGTGTGTGCGTTTTTGTGAATACATCAGTGTGTCAAAATATGAAATATATATGTAAAAATCACAAAATTTGCGTACAATCGAGAAATACAGACTAATGTAAAGGAGAGGGCATATAAGTCTCTGGTAAGACCCCAACTAGAGTATGGTTCCAGTGTATGGGACCCTCACCAGGATTACATGATTCAAAAACTGGAAAAAATCCAAAGAAAAGCAGCTCGATTTGTTCTGGGTGATTTCCGACAAAAGAGTAGCGTTACAAAAATGTTGCAATGTTTGGGTTGGGAAGAATTGAGAGAAAGAAGAAGAGCTGTTCGACTAAGTGGTATGTTCCGAGCTGTCAGCGGAGAGATGGCGTGGAATGACATTAGTAGACGAATAAGTTTGAATGGCGTTTATAAAAGTAGGAAAGATCACAATATGAAGATAAAGTTGGAATTCAAGAGGACAAACTGGGGCAAATATTCATTTATAGGAAGGGAAGTTAGGGATTGGAATAACTTACCAAGGGAGATGTTCAATAAATTTCCAATTTCTTTGAAATCATTTAGGAAAAGGCTAGGAAAGCAACAGATAGGGAATCTGCCACCTGGGCGACTGCCCTAAATGCAGATCAGTATTGATTGATTGATTGATTGATTGATTGATTGATTGATTGATTGATTGATTGATTGATTGATTGATTGATTGATTGATTGATTGATTGATTGATTGATTGATTGATTGATTGATTGATTGATTGATTGATTGATTGATTGATTGATTGATTGATTGATTGATTGATTGATTGATTGATTGATTGATTGATTGATTGATTGATTGTATAAGGGAGGGAGACGACAAAATGTCATAAGACCAAACTTGCAGATCACTACAAATTGAACAGAGGTTGTGCCATCCGTTTTGTAGTAGGACTTACCGTTTAGCCACGAAATACCTGGAAACGAAGGTCAGCGCTGTCATTAAAAATGCCTAAATACACTGACTGACAGAGCAAATGCAACACCAAGAAGGAGTGGTCAGAACTTTATGCCAATTGCAGGGTAGACTGATGTCACTGAGGTATGCTCATGATGTGAAATGCGCCGCTGTGCTGCGCACATAGCGAATGATAAATGGGACACGGCGTTGGCGAATGGCCCACTTCGTACCGTGATTTCTCAGCCGACAGTCATTGTAGAACGTGTTGTCGTGTGCCACAGGACACGTGTATAGCTAAGAATGCCAGGCCGCCGTCAACGGAGGCATTTCCAGCAGACAGGCGACTTTACGAGGGGTATGGTGTTCGGGCTGAGAAGGGCAAGTTGGTCGCTTCGTCAAATCGTAGCCGATACCCATAGGGATGTGTCCACGGTGCAGCGCCTGTGGCGAAGATGGTTGGCGCAGGGACATGTGGCACGTGCGAGGGGTCCAGGCGCAGCCCGAGTGACGTCAGCACGCGAGGATCGGCGCATCCGCCGCCAAGCGGTGGCAGCCCCGCACGCCACGTCAACCGCCATTCTTCAGCATGTGCAAGACACCCTGGCTGTTCCAATATCGACCAGAACAATTTCCCGTCGATTGGTTGAAGGAGGCCTGCACTCCCGGCGTCCGCTCAGAAGACTACCATTGACTCCACAGCATAGACGTGCGCGCCTGGCATGGTGCCGGGCTAGAGCGACTTGGATGAGGGAATGGCGGAACGTCGTGTTCTCCAATGAGTCACGCTTCTGTTCTGTCAGTGATAGTCACCGCAGACGAGTGTGGCGTCGGCGTGGAGAAAGGTCAAATCCGGCAGTAACTGTGGAGCGCCCTACCGCTAGACAACGCGGCATCATGGTTTGGGGCGCTATTGCGTATGATTCCACGTCACCTCTAGTGCGTATTCAAGGCACGTTAAATGCCCACCGCTACGTGCAGCATGTGCTGCGGCCGGTGGCACTCCCGTACCTTCAGGGGCTGCCCAATGCTCTGTTTCAGCAGGATAATGCCCGCCCACACACTGCTCGCATCTCCCAACAGGCTCTACGAGGTGTACAGATGCTTCAATGGCCAGCGTACTCTCCGGATCTCTCACCAACCGAACACGTGCGGGATCTCATTGGACGCCGTTTGCAAACTCTGCCCCAGCCTCGTACGGACGACCAACTGTGGCAAATGGTTGACAGAGAATGGAGAACCATCCCTCAGGACACCATCCGCACTCTTATTGACTCTGTACCTCGACGTGTCTCTGCGTGCATCGCCGCTCGCGGTGGTCCTACATCCTACTGAGTCGATGCCGTGCGCATTGTTTAACCTGCATATCGGTTTGAAATAAACATCAATTATTCGTCCGTGCCGTCTCTGTTTTTTCCCCAACTTTCATCCCTTTCGAACCACTCCTCCTTGGTGTTGCATTGTCACTGTCAGTCAGTGTATTCCAGTGTGTGTGTATTAAATTAGTCTTCATGCCAGAATAATAATGTGTCAGCCTCGTGGTGTGTGGCAGGGAGCCTACCACTTTCCCTGGAGGCCTCCGTTTTGATTCTCGGTCAGTCCAAGCACTTTAATTCTGGACTGAGGGCTGGAACGGGTTTTACTCTGCCTCGTGATTCGAACTGAAGAGTTATCTGATATGGGAGGCTACGGATCCTGTCACAAAAGTCAATCAGTACGGCTGACGACATGACACTCCAATATCTACATGGCATCTGGCGCGGCAAAATTCATCTTGGCAGGCCTTAATGGGCAAGCCCCTAAGCAGTCTTTATTGCCAGCCGACAGCAGCGAGATTCGACACCTCTAATTTGATAGAAGTCGTAACGTATAACCAATCACACTGCACAGCTGGTTACAAGGACAAAGGATGTAAGACATCAGCTATGCAAAAACGAGTCATGTCCAGACACTTAAAGGGAATTGCAAAGAGATCTGGTGGTCTACCAGTTCCAAGTAAATAAATAACTAAGCAGTCATTTCAACGAGAATACCTTGCCAATGTGTCCCCATCGATTTGATCTATTTACAACATGCAGTACGTGCAGGTCGAGAAAATGTAATTTGAATATTTGGAGAGTGCTTCACAATAATAAGCACTCGACACATTCCCAGGACAAAAGCGCAGTGCAACGAGCAAGCTCTCCGAATCCTCAGCAGTAGCAGCCAAGTCGCTTGCTTGTGCGTGTTGTTTAAAGAGCCCTAACATCTATGGTCATCAGCCCAGGCCAAGTTGCATCATGATAATAATCTACCTGTGTGGACCAGTTACCTCGCCAGAATTCCTCCACACTTTCTTTACTGGTGATTCACTCAGATGCCGGTAAAATGTTCTCTGACTTCTTCGGAATTGTTCGTTTTCTCATTTCCGGTGATCGCTCTTCTTGTAAATTTTAAGCTTATTCACAAAATCACTACATTTCTGTTTCAAGGTATCAGGAGTGACATCTACATGCAAATTACACTGGTCATACTGTGTATGAATCGTATATTTTTGAGTTATCTTGGACACCTTATTTTCGATTCGACACTTAAAATTCCCTCCTTTGTATGCCAGAAGGCTTTGCAAAGTCGTGATGATGATGATGATGATGCTTGTTGTTTAAAGGGGCCTAACATCGAGGTCATCGGCCCCTAATGGTACGAAATGAAATAACAAAAAGTTCAAATTAATACACTGACCAAAATAAAATAAAAAATGTCATGAAGAATGAATGGATGGACATGAACCCAACAAAAACAAAAAACTAACAAACAAAACAGTGGATCAGACTCAAAAAATATCGTAAATAAAGGTATTACTGACCAAGGGACCACTCATAAAGCACAATGATGCTTGATGCCTAAAGAGGTGCAAAAGCCATGTCTAAGGCCCCACAGAATGGTACATGTCGCGAGTAAAGCAGAACCATGGTATTTGTCATGTTGGGGTACTAATCAAAAGTAGCGAAGACTCACGGTGTTCCCACACAAGATGGTACTACTCACAAGTATTGTACTTCGTACAGGTAACGCAGACCTATGGTGTTTCTCACACAATGGCGCCACTCATAGCCAACGCAAACCGATGAGTTTCCTCACCTAGGTGTACTAGTCACGGGTGCCGGTCCCACGGGCCCCGTGGTGTTCCTCACATAGTGGGTACTAATCACAGGCAACGCAGATCCACGGTGTCGCTCATATAGTGGTACAACTCACAGGCAACGCCCAGACCCGCGGTGTTGCCCACATGGGTACGACGCACGGGTACTGGAAAACCCCAGGCCAGGCTCTATACTGCTACTACTAATCACAAACCTATTTCGTACCTAATATAGTGGTACTACTCGCAAGTAAAGGCAACCGATGGTGTTCCCCGTATGATGGTACGAATCAAAAGTAGTTTCATAGTTCTAATTCAATCATCCCTTGGTCGCCCCTTTTAGTCGCCTCTCACGACAGGCAGGGGATACCTCGGGTGTATTCTACATGTGCATCCCCCACCCGAAGGGGGTAGTGTGTTTGGTCCGCGAGAAGTATTTTATGTCCCTCAAGTCCGCCGGCAAGCCGGTTAGGACCCCCCTATCCGCCACCTGGGACGCGCCACGTGGGAGTATCACCTCTCCCCCTGCTACGCCAGCGTAGTAGGTTCGTGGTTGCAAAGTCCTGACGTATGTTTTCGAAGACATCATTCCCATGCTGGCTTCTGATTTAACTTTCTAGTTCTAATCTCTTTTCTCTCAAGAATTTCCCCACCAGATGTGGAAGTCATTCAATACACCGTTTCATTAAGGTCAGCGCAGTAGTGTATAATACCGACTTGCGCAGCTAGTATTCTACGACTAGCCACATCCACTAGTTTAAACAGTCTTTCAGAGTCATGTTGTTCTGGAATCTGCATCTGTCTTTAGAGCACATTCCTTCGTACAAGCTTTTTATTTCCATGGACTTTTGAAGCAGTTTAGTTCGGAGAATATTTTCCTCCTCTTTCGCTTGAACCCCACCAGCCTCTGAGTTGATTCAGTCAACAGACGTGAGATAGTCTATTCATTAGGTGTTCATGGAGTTTGTAATGTGGAATTTTGAGCTTTTTCTATGATCAGCTCCATTCACCTCAAGTTTATCTGTAGATAGCTGCCCTCCTATCAGCAATGCTCTGCTCTGTCAGGAAGGAAAGTTCAGGATATTGCAGGATGAATTGTTGGTACAAGTGTGATTTATAACCATGATACCGAGCTCGATAGGTGCAGTCACTTAAGAGCGGCCAGTATCCAGTATTCGAGAGATAGTGGGTTCAGACCCCACAGTCGGCAGCCCTGAAGATAGTTTTCCGTGGTTTCCAATTTTCACACCAGGAAAATGCTGGGGCTGTACATTAATTAAGGCAATGGACACTTCCTTTCCACGCCTAGCCCTTTCCTTTCCCATCGTCGCCATACGACCTACAGTATCTGTGTCAGTGCAACGTAAGGCAATTTGTAAAGAAAAAATTATTGATTCTCTCACGATGTGTGTGATAAGTTTCCACGATGGTCTCATTCATTCATTATTATTATTATTATTATTATTATTATTATTATTATTATTATTATTATTATTATTAGTTGTCTTTGTTGCTGTTGTTGGAGTGGAAGGATGGGAAACGGATTCTCCTGGCCTACAGCATCTCCGTCTCCCTTTTAACCTTAACATTCCTAAAGATCTGGTTCACTTATCAGGTCGAGAATCGGGAAACAGAGAAACCAATTTGTGGGCCAAACGACGATAGAGGGTGCGTTAGGTCGCTCGTTACGTTCGAAAGAATGCTACTACATTATCTAGCCGCAAGTAGCAGTGGAAGTTGAAAGTATACACCGCATGCGTGAGCCCTAATTAGCACATGATAATGTATAGGCGCTACGGTCGCGTTGACGTGACCCATTAATATCTCGTGCAGGTATTCGGCCTTACATGATCAGCTCATTCGTGTGAGGCTGTGCGTCAGGAAATGGACTTATCACAAACACTGACTTCCAGATTCTGAGAAACTCGCCCAGCACGTAGAAATGCTGCCAACATAAAATTCATAAAATATAGTGGTGCTGATTGAAGACAGTCGGTCTCATGAAACGTAAGAGGGCTTTTTTATAGCTATCAGATAGTTTAGCAAATAATGATTATAAATTAACAATGGTTCTGAGAGACGTAATTACATTCTCTACGCTCTGAGTGATTTATTAACTCGACAGCTTTTTTTTTTTTTGCTAGTTGTTTTACGTCGCACCGACACAGATAGGTCTTACGGCGACGATGGGACAGGAAAGAGCTAGGAGTGGGAAGGAAGCGGCCGTGGCCTTAATTAAGGTACAGCCCCAGCATTTACCTGGTGTGAAAATGGGAAACCACGGAAAACAACTCGACATCTACCACGAAGTGAAAGTATTTGAGACAGTGAGTTGTGATATGAAATCCCCGCAGAGGAGGAATTCAATAAGGGAGACCAACTGAGTAGATTAAAAGCATGTTAAAGAACCTCTATTTTTTTCTTGCTATTTTCCCAATTACATGGGGATGGCACGTTGTATGAATTAAGCACAGTTTTACGGCTGGGTGCCCTTCCTGATGCCAACCCTATGTGTAGGGATCTATGCACTATTACAGGGATGGCGAACCTATGACACGCGAACACGACTTCTATGGCACGTCAGACAACAACTAACAAATTTTAATGATTTTAGCATGTAATAAATAGATCGAAAATCTAGCAACATAGCTTATTTTAACATTACGCTTTAATAAATAACAGTGCCTCAATTAATTCTATGCCCATGTTTTTTACAAACTTTATTAGGTTAAAGCAAAAAATATACCTTATTCTTTAAATTTACCTGCTTTTTAAATGTAATTCTCAGTGATGTTTACAAAATAACATCCTGCAACACTCATCAGTGGAATGGATTTATGTGTAATGCAATCTAACACCTAAATGAATTCGAATGAGGGGTTTCATTTTAGAAGAAATTAACCGATTGCACTCTAGACAGTAAAAGGTAATAAAGAGGACCTTAATTGACACGCTAGTGTGTAAAGATTTACCATCCCTGCATTGTTAGATGTTTTCTTGGTGGTTTGTAGTGTGATGAGCTGTATTTAAATGAAGAGGCGTGTTAAGATAAATACGAAAACCTAGCCGCGAGTTAGAGGAATTAACTATACGCAGTTAAAACCCCAACCCGGCCGGGAATCGAACCAGGAGCTCTCTGAATCAAAGGTCACTATGCCGATTATTCATCCAAGGAGCCAGACAAGATCTATATTAACTGAAGGGAAGAAAAGCTTTACATCTGATATGTTTTTGACATGCTCTATTGGTGAAAAATGTCTAATTCCCTCCATGAGAATTTAGAATTTTCCTTTCGGAATTGCTAGGCGGGCAATAATTCCATTGTGGAGTTTTATCTCCCGTATGCAGTTATCAGACTGTGCCTCTTATAAGGGCTTCTGATAAGTTCACCTGCAAGTTGGCCACGGCTCTACCATGGCTGTACGCCTCTGCATTCGGGAGACGGGCCTGGGGCACAGTGCCGGACCTCACGCCTGGTCCCACCCGTCGGCTGTCCTGAGAATGGTTTTCCGTGGTTTTCCATTCTCCTGCACTAAGGCGAATGCCGGGACAGTTCGTAGTATAGGCCACGGCCGCCTACCCCCTAACCTTCTCCGCACATCTCCTTCACCGTAACAAATCTCCCGGCCTGAGAGACGGCGTCACCGTCTAAGAGGCCCGCCTCCCCCTTCAGGGGAGGAATGAAAACGTTTAGTAGTAGTAGTTCACCTGCATATTCTATGTAGCTCTTTTTTCTGTGATGCGCGCCAGAGATCCCTGCCTACAAATAAATGTCCAGTTCCTTCTCCTTCTAGTACTCGTCGGGGTTTGCTTGTGCGGAGTGCTTTGCGGGCCCTCCCTGGGTGCCGGCTTGTCGCGGTTTCCCTGCGCCAGTTCAATATTTTTCTTCCTTATCTTGGTATGTACAAGACATACCACCACCTTCAATATTTTTTCTAAGAACATTCTCCCTTACCTATGGCCAAAGAGCTACGCGTATAGCTGTCGGCCCGCTCATCCCTCCTCGAGGTATGGGAATGAAATTACCATTTTGATTGATTGATTTCACCTGCATACACCCCAGCGTCAGTGGGTAGGGTCTGACACATCCCACTCTGATGAGTCTAGTGTCAGACCTAAGACGAAACGCTGGTTAATAGAGCAAACGCCTCAAAAGCTTTACATCTGATATGTTTTTATACATTTTTATTATTATTATTATTATTATTATTATTATTATTATTATTATTATTATTATTATTATTATTATTATTATTATTATGTTCTCAAGGTGGTAGTAGAGTTAGTGAAATACAATCAAGATGTAGCAAAGCTGTTGTTGGAGTGGAAGACTAGGAAACGGATTCTCCTGGCCTCTCATATGCGTCAGGAAATTGATTTATAATTCGTGACTAACCTGGGCAGTAGCCTACCTCTGCTCCCTAAAGCACAGCTCGAAATACAACTAATTCCCTCACCAGCGGTCTCCGTTCACAGTTTTCAAAGTTACTAGTTAAAGTGTTCCTTTGATTTGAAATCTCTTTGTGTCCGGGAACATAGCCTACGATTAATGGACTAACAAATAAAATGCTGCATTACTGCCGTACACGGTAGTTTGAATAAAACTCAGCTGGTATTTTGCTACACCAGCACAAGGGGGTAGAACCTGTTTTGCTTACTGGTGTTGTTAACAAGTAGAATATCGTATTTTGTTGGGGGTTCCATGAAGATAAAAGTAATTCTTTATAATTAGGACATTAATTTATGGATGATTGATCCGTCATTAGCGATTATAAGATAAAGTCACTTTAGGGATAACAGCGTAATTTCTTTATGAGTTCTTATCGAAAAAAGAAAGATTTAAAAGAACTAAGTCCACTTTGTTACATTGTCTTTGTGACCAGTTCAGCTACACACCGACACAACCGTTTCGCATGAAATTTCGGAGCGAATAACCTGCATACGACGCTCTTACTTGGTTTTTATGAAAAATTATCCGACGTGGGTGGTCTCTCACACGTCTTCTTCCATGATATCTTCATCACTACGTATGACGTAGGTTCACAGTCTGCAATCGGGCCTGGCAAACTGTATAATCGTCCACACAATTCTTTCCGAACACTATTCTTCATATTCGCTCGTAAGAAATACTAAATACATATTTCACAACCGTCATTGTTCTTATGTCGTCCTGCGGAGGTTACATCGTGATAGCTGTCATTACATTCACGTGCTTAAAGACTAGAAACCCTACACGTTGAGTCGCACTCACTGATTTTAGACAGACCATCTTATAACTATACTTTCTAAATGGTGTAAAATTCACATAATTAATTATATCCTCAAGGGATGGGGGTTCTTATGAACTCTAATCTGTATCTCAAAATATGTAGAGAAATACTGCTTAAGTGCGGACAGTATCCAGTATTCGGGAGATAGTGGGTTAGAACCACACTGTCGGCAGCCCTGAAAATGGTTTTCCGTGGTTTCCCATTTTCACACCAGGCAAATGCTGGGGCTGTACCTTAATTAAGGCCACGGCCGCTTCCTTCCCACTCCTAGCCCTTCCCTGTCCCATCGTCGCCATAAGACCTGTCTGTGTCGGTGCGACGTAAAGCAACTAGCAAAAAAAGAGAAATACTCTCGGTTATCTGCTAAACAAGTGACACTCTCAATTCTCTGATTCGTGGATTTTGACATTGTTGAGGAATTTATTCCTTCTCCAAAAGGAACTGGCCATACTACCGTACGTAAACTCCGACTCAGGCACACCTCTGCGGAGGTTCGGACCTGCCTTCGGGCAGAATACACCCTTACCCTACCTTATTCTTCTCCAAATGGGAGGAACAGTGGCGGTTCAATCAATCAATCAATCAATCAATCAATCAATCAATCAATCAATCAATCAATCAATCAATCAATCAATCAATCAATCAATCAATCAATCAATCAATCAATCAATCAATCAATCAAACAATCAATCAATCAATCAATCACTACTGATCTGCTTTTAGGGCAGTCGCCCGGGTGGCAGATTCCTTACCCTGTTGTTTTCCTGGCCTTTTCTTAAATGATCGCAAAGAAATTGGAAAATTATTGCACATTTCCCTTGGTAAGTTATTCCAATCCCTAACTCCCCTTCCTATAAACGAATATTTGCCCCAATTTGTCCTCTTGAATTCCAACTTTATCTTCATATTGTGATCTTTCCTTCTTTTTTTTTTTTTTTTTTTGCTAGTTGCTTTACGTCGCACCGACACAGATAGGTCTTATGGCGACGATGGGATGGGAAAGGCCTAGGAGTTGGAAGGAAGCGGCCGTGGCCTTAGTTAAGGTACAGCCCCAGCATTTGCCTGGTGTGAAAATGGGAAACCACGGAAAACCATCTTCAGGGCTGCCGACAGTGGGGCTCGAACCCACGATCTCCCAGATGCAAGCTGACAGCCGCGCGCCTCTACGCGCACGGCCAACTCGCCCGGTCTTTCCTACTTTTATAGACACCACTCAAACTTATTCGTCTACTGATGTCCTCCCATGCCATCTCTCCACTGACAGCTCGGAACATACCACTTAATCGAGCAGCTCGTCTCCTTTCTCCCAGGTCTTCCCAGCCCAAACTTTGCAACATTTTTGTAACGCTACTCTTTTGTCGGAAATCACCCAGCACAAATCGAGCTGCTTTTCTTTGGATTTTTTCCAGTTCTTGAATCAAGTAATCCTGGTGAGGGTCCCATACACTGGAACCATACTCTAGTTGGGGTCTTACCAGAAACTTATATGCCCTCTCCTTTACATCCTTACTACTACTCCTAAATACCCTCACAACCATGTACAGAGATCTGTACCTTTTATTAACAATCATATTTATGTGATTACCCCAATGAAGGTCTTTTCTTATATTAACACCTAGGTAGACCTACTTACAATGATCCCCAAAAGGAACTTTCACCCCATCAACGCAGTAATTAAAACTGAGAGGACGTTTCCTATTTGTGAAACTCACAACCTGACTTTTAACCCCGTTTATCAACATACCATTGCCTGCTGCCCATCTCACAACATTATCCAGGTCACCCTGCAGCCGCTCACAATCTTATAACTTATTGATTACTCTGTACAAAATAACATCATCTTCAAACAGCCTTATCTCTGATTCCACTTCTTTGCACATATCATTGATATATATAAGAAAACATAAAGGACCAATAATAGTGCCTTGAGGAATTCCCCTCTTAATTATTACAGGGTCAAATAAAGAATGGCCTACTCTCATTCTCTGAGTTCTATTTTGTAGATATATAGCAACCCATTCAGTCACTCTTTTTTTCTAGTCCAATAACACTCATTTTTGCCAGTAGTCTTCCATGATCTACCTTATCAAATGCCTTAGATAGATCAATCGCAATACAGTCCATAAGGCCACGGCCGCTTCCTTCCAACTCCTAGGCCTTTCCTATCCCATCGTCGCCATAAGACCTATCTGTGTCGGTGCGACGTAAAGCCCTTAGCAAAAAAAAAAAAAAATACAGTCCATTTGGCCTCCTGAATCCAGGATATCTGCTATATCTTGCTGAAATTCTACAAGCTGAGCTTCAGGGGAATAACCTTTCCTATAGCCAAACTGCCTACTGTCAAACCAGTTATTAAGTTTGCAGACATGTCTAATATAATCAGAAAGAATGCTTTCCCAAAGCTTACATGCAATGCATGTCAAACTGACTGACCTGTAATTTTCAGCTTTATGTCTATCACCTTTTCGTGGTAGGGCTGTGCCACCAACTCTTTCCCCTCCCCAATCGGTCAAGTTTTCACTGACCAGCACCACGATACTTGTAGACGTATAATAATAATAATAATAATAATAATAATAATAATAATAATAATAATAATAATAATAATAATAATAATAATAATCTGATAACACTGGCTGAATAGAAATCTGGTTGCACTACAACATTAATTAATTAATTAAACTACACTACAATGGCATTTATGCACACACATTAATTAACAGGCTAACAGCTAATTCAGTCCCGACTATTATAGCACTGCATTGTTTCACTAATCACAATCACAATTGATAATAACAACATCCATGAAAACAAATAAACAGTGCATTCCCGAATTTCTATCTCCTTGCTCAAATTTCAAAGCATGACAACGTATTTAACAATTTGGCCAACCTACAAATAGTGCCGTCACGTTGCGGTTATATTGCCCTCCCGGAGGGTCTGCCTTACAGGGGCTGCACTCGGCTAGCAATAGCCACACGAAATTATATTTTGAATCTTTATTTTAGCTTCTTTATAGGACTGAATTGTTTAAATTGTCAGTATAATGGAATTAATTGTTTTGTAAAATGTTTTGGAATTAATCTCTAACAAAAATTAACGGGAATAAGTCTAGGTACATTTTAAAGTGGTTGGCAATGTTGCTGAGGGCTGCACCATTCAGCTCTTTTACCCGCCTGTACTCTTCCTACCTCTGACAAGCCCATATCGTTCTTCTAGAGTCTCCTCCCACACCCCGCACACTTGCAAACTCTTGGGAGCTATTGAGGGCTCTGCCGGACAGATCATAACAGCCGCCTGCACTCTTCCTTCCCCTAACAAGCCCACATCGTCCTTCCAGGTTCCTCCCGCACCTCGCACACTAACAATGTCTGGTGACCTACTCAGGGCTCTGCTATCACAGTCCGAACGCCTTACGACTAAACAGAAAACATCGTGCTTGTTGGAAAGCAGCCCCGGTCTGAAAGCCTTTGCCATTTTCTTGAAAATATAAAAGCAAAATATTTACAGCCGAAATAATAAAGATGACATTGTATAACTGAATATCACACCACATACTGTAAGTTCGACTTCGCTACATTTGTCCATCTCTTTATGTAATCATTTACAGAGTGAAAAAACGTTCAATATTTTTGAAAAGTCGGCGGGGCGGCGCCCAAAAACCCTTCATGCACGAACCGCCACTGGGGAGGAATCTTCCAATCTGCGTCTTAAGTTTGCCAAAACGTTCATCTGTTAGCAATTTCGTTATCTAGTTGTCCAGATGTTCCCTCTATCACTTAGAACAGCAAACAATACAGCAGAAAGGCCCGCTTTATCCCTTTCTATAAGTTTTGTCTACTCACTTCGTCTGCTGAACAAAACATTCAATATCAAATACATGAAATGTAAAATTATTATTTAATTCAATCATGTTTCAACTTAAGCATACGAGTGCAATACTGATATAAGGCGATGGACATGCACGAAAGCTAGAACACTTGTATTGATTCATTTCAAAGCTGTATCGACCTGGATTTATAATTTGAAGGTAATTCACACAATTGTTAGTCGCTAAGTTATGCAGTTAATATCTTACATACATATTCAGTCCAAGAAGATATTGAGAATTTTGCTGTTGCACTTGGTATCGAATTCACTTATAGCTAAGATGGTTCTTAATTATCCATCAACTGAATTCTGAATAACGACGGGTTTAATTATTAAAGTCGCAGAGACCGCACACTATCTAGCATCGGTGAAGAGACAAGTTTGTCGGAAATCAGCTTCGGGAATATGACATTCATATACAATTAAGCCCTTGTATCCATGGAAGGTTAACTTCTCTTTCCATTTCTAACTATCTTACGTGAACCAATTGACACATGTGGTCCTCTTGTGAAACAGAACATTATCCAACCTCTTAAATATGTCATAGCTTGTTCAAAATCAGGCAAAGTGTACAAGAGTGTTCGGTGGGATAACTCTCTCTCCAAATGCTGGAACAACATGTTATCTGTTTCTAGATTCGTAATTCCGAATAAACCATACAGGTAAGAAGTTCACCAAACGTTTTTAATATTGACCCTCGAAAATCTATCATCAAAGTTCATGCGCTTATCCATTATCAGTTCAGCGCTCACCTCCCATTCCGCCCTGACATATTCAACAACATGATTACACATGCCTATAAGAAAGCAACATTTCCAGTTGAATGTGATACCTTAAATGTTCCTGACAGTGTTATCTGGGACACTGAAGATTCGAGTTGCTCAGTTTCCAACTGTTTTTTTAATTAATTTCATGTGGCTATTTCTAGCCGAGTGCAGCCCTTGTAAGGCAGACCCTCCGATGAGGGTGGGCGGCATCTGCCATGTGTAGGTAACTACGTGTTATTGTGGTGGAGGATAGTGTTATGTGTGGTGTGTGAGTTGCAGGGATGTTGGGGACAGCACAAACACCCAGCCCCCGGGCCCATTGGAATTAACCAATGAAGGTTAAAATCCCCGACCCGGCCGGGAATCGAACCCGGGACCCTCTGAACCGAAGGCCAGTACGCTGACCATTCAGCCAACGAATCGGACTTTCCAACTGTACAAATGCATCATTCATTCAATGTCCTCGTTGTCCCTTTGCATTTGTGTTTAACACATTTCCACATCAAGACCCACAAACTTGTTTAATTATATGTAGGGACAGCTAGTTAGTAGAATAATGTTATGATTTATAACTGAGTTTCTGGTCGTATTCATTATTATACCAGTCACATCAACACGTATAATTAAGCCTACCGCTATGGGATGCTAATAATTTGTGCAATAAGCATAGATTATAGACGGACTTTACTTTAATCCGTTATCAGGCAGGCATTTCGCGGATGCTCCGTGTAAGACAGGTTGATGAAAGTAGAAAGAACTTGATAGCTCGTACCAGAGGACATAGTGTATTGTTAGGTGGATTTGGGTTGCATAGTTTAATAGGATCCAAATGCATTTTAATGACAGACACTGCGATCATTGAAGCTATGTATGAACATATTTTCGTTAGATTTTTTTTTTTTTTTTTTTTTTTTGCTTTACGTCGCTCCGACACAGATATGTCTTATGGCGACGATGGGATAGGCCTAGGGATGGGAAGGAAGCGGCCGTGGCCTTAATTAAGGTACAGCCCCAGCATTTGCCTGGTGTGAAAATGGGAAACTACGGAAAACCATCTTCAGGGTTTCCGACAGTGGGGTTCGAACCCACTATCTCCCGATTACTGGATACTGGCCGCACTTAAGCGACTGCAGCTATCGAGCTCGGTGGGAAAATATTTCTAAATAAAGCTAACCACTTTCAAAATATCATCAAGAATGGTGGAGGTGATTATTGTTTTAAGGAAGTACAACAAGTTAACCATCCTCTATATAACATAAATCTGAGAGAATAATGGAAGGGATCCGACACTTCGAAAAATGAAGATAACGGCCAAAGAAAGATAAGGGCCATGAAGGGCGTGAAAATGAAAGAGTCCCTAGGATTCGCAACCTAATACCGTCGGAGTCGAAAAGAACAACAGTTGACCAAGGGAGGTCGGATAGGATAGATGAAAGTGACGAGCCTGGCACAAGTAAGAGAAGCAGTACTCAGCTAAAGCCAAATGGTCGCCAACCCACGCTTCAAATATCAGAACGCCTGGAGTTCCTTTTAGTCGCCTCTTACGAAAAGCAGAGGATACCGTGGGTGTTATTCTACCACCCCCACCCACAGGGGGAATATCAGTAAGAGATCACATCGCTCTCGATGAGGAACATAAATCAAATCATAGCTGCTTCTAGTCATAGCCTGGCCCACGTTACGTAGCAACGCCACACAGGGAGTTGGTTGCCATCCTGCACAGGCACAGCTGGGGATATAATAAAGATAAAATCAAGACTGGCCTGCATCACTGTCAACATTGCACTGCAAGCTTAAACTTACTATTTCAAAAGTTCAGTCAACAAAACAAACACATACAATTTCATTCAGTACTAGTTTGTTTATAATACACGGGTTTACTGGTTGACCCCCCCCCCCCCTGTCAACCATGTCATGTGACCTCGCCGCGGTGGGAAGCTTACGTGTCCGAATGAAGCAGGTAGCCGAACCGCAGGTGCAACCATGTCGGATGGGTATCTGTCGAAAGACCAGACTAACGAATTGTTCATCTAAAGGGGGTAGCAGCTTTTCGGAAGTTGCAAGGGTGACAATATGGATGATTGAGTGATATGGCCTTGTAATTATATTTAGCATGACTTAGCTGTGTTGATGCTGCTACACGGCTGAAAGCAACGGGGAAACTACAGCCGTAACTAACTCCCTAGGACATGCAGCTTTCTCTGCATGAATGATGCACTGACGATGGATTCCTCCGTGTAAAATATTCCCTAGGTAAAATAGTCCCCATCTGAATTTCCGGGTGGGGACTACACGAGAGGAGGCAATCATCAGGAAGATGGATATTGACATTCTGCGAATCAGAGCGTGGAATCTTAGAAATTTGAATCGTTATGGTAGGTTAGATATTGTAAAAAGGGAAATAGATTAAAGTTAGATATAGTTGGTATAAGTGTTAAGTGAAGTTCGTTGGAAGGACGCGCAGGATTTTCGGTCAGGCGACTACAGAATTATCAAAACAAAATCAAACAGGGGGAACACAGGAGTGGGTTTAATAATGAATAAGAAAATAGGGCACCGGATATGGTACCGTACTACGACCAGCATAATGAAAGGATTATTGTTCCTGAGATAGACACCAAGCTAGTGCCAACCACAATACTGCAGGTTTATACGTCTACTATTTCAGCGGACAGACAAGAAATCGAAAGAATGTATGAAGAGAAGGAAGGCGTAATACAACATATAAAAGGGGTGATGAGAATCTAATTGTGATGGGAGACTGGAATGCAGTGGTGTGCCCAGGAAGATAAGGCAATGCAGTAGAAGAATTCGGATTGGGGCAAAGGAATGAAAGAGGAAGTTGGCTGGATCGAGGCAGAGAGATGGCAGGAACATATCCAACAGTTCTATCAGGGTAAGGATGTAGATGATATGGTTTTGGACCAAGTAGAGGCTGTTGATGCTGATGAAATGGATGACCAAAGTTTGAGGTCAGAATTCAAAAAAAGCTTTAGAAACATAAACAGGAACAAGGCAACTGGAATTTATGATAGGCCC
Organism: Anabrus simplex; assembly: GCF_040414725.1. Classification (NCBI taxonomy): domain Eukaryota; kingdom Metazoa; phylum Arthropoda; class Insecta; order Orthoptera; family Tettigoniidae; genus Anabrus; species Anabrus simplex. Next base: position 283,590,612 of record NC_090265.1, read on the forward strand.
TCGGAGTTACTAACTGCCTTAGGAGAAACTGATATGGAGAGGTTATTTCATTTAGTATGTGAGATGTATGGTACAGGAGAAGTGCCATTCGATTTTCAGCAGAATGTTGTTATAACTATTCGCAAAAAAAAAGACCGATTCTGACAAATGTGAAAACTACTGCACCACTAGTTTAGTATCACACGCCTGCAAAACATTCATCAGGTATTGTTTACAGATGGTTCATGGTGTGGGTTACTGTAGTCACATCCTAGTTCGTGAACCATGGGCAACGGCTGAGTGGCCTAGAAAATGGTCCTGAGAATCGGGATACCAGTTGCTATGGAATGGGAGTGGGCATCTCGGACATATTCTGAGTCATGGCCCTCATTGTGCTCAGACAATCCACCGGTGGTCCGTAACCGTTAGAGGAGAGATACTCACTTAGACTGCTTGTAAGTAAGGTAGCAAGCATCCTGCTTCATGAATTTACCGAGCTCAAAACATTTTAAGCAAGCCTCGGACCTATGGGACTAACGGAGTCCCACCCGCATTTGACAGGTGAGAGATTCCTTGGAAACAACTTGGCGAACGAAATGTAATTCGATGGGGAGTTAGCAATATTAATGGAGATTATGGAGGAAAGAAAGTAGAACTGGCTGAGTCAGCAAAGAGGATGCATCTGGATGTGCTAGGAGTAAGTGATATTCGGGTTAGGGAAGATAACAAGGAAGAGATAAGAGATAATAAAGTGTACTTAAAAAACGAAGGGCAGAGTGTGGGGTAGAGCTGTTTATCGGGAATACCACTGCACGCAACATAGTTTCTGTTAGACACGTAAATGAGCGAATGATGTGGGTAGATTTGAGAGTTGGAGGAATTAGGACGAGAAGTATCTCAGTGCATTCACCATGAGAGGGTCCAGATGAGGATGAAATTAACAAGTTTTATGAAGCATTGAGTGACATCGTAGTCAGGGTCAACAGCAAGGATAGGGTACTGCTAATGGGCAATTTCAATGCGAGAGGTTGAAATAGAACTGAAGGATAGGAAAGGGTGGATTGGTAAATATGGGGAAGTTATGGAAGCTCATAAGAATTAGAAGCGTTTGCTGGATTTCAGTGCTAGTACGGGTTTAGCAGTTACGAATACATTCTTCAATCATAAGGCTACTCATCGCTACACGTGGGAGGCTAGGTGTACCAGAACCATAATAGACTATACCGACTTCGAATTCAGAAAATCTGTTAGGAATGTGCGGATTGTTCGGATATTTTCGATGATATACACCACTATATGATCTGTAGTGAACTAAGTATCTCTAGGCCTAGGACAGAGAAAGTGAAATCCGTTTGCAAACGAATAAGTGTAGAAAATCTCCAGGTCGAAGAAATTAGACAGAAGTACGTGGATATGATTAGTGAGAATTTCGAACAGTAGACTAAGCAGGTTCAGGGTATAGAAAGTGAATGGGTGGCATACAGGGATGCTGTAGTAGAAACAGCAAGGGAATGCCTAGGAACAACTGTGTGTAAAGATGGGAAAAGGCGAACATCTTGGTGGAATGATGAAGTGAGAGCAGCCTGTAAACGTAAAAAGAAGGCTTATCAGAAATGGCTCTAAACAAGGGCCAAGGCAGACAGGGATTGGTACGTAGATGAAAGAAACAGAGTGAAACAAATAGTTGTTGAATCCAAAAAGAAGTCATGGGAAGAGTTTGGTAATAACCTGGAAAGGCTAGGTCAAGCAGCAGGGAAACCTTTCTGGTCAGTGATAAAGGATCTTCGGAGGGAAGAGAAAAAGGAAATAAACAGTGTTTTGAATAATTCAGGTGAAATGATAATATATCCCAGGGAATCACTGGACAGGTAGAGGGAATATTTTGAAAATGTTCTCAACGTAAAAGGAAATCGTCATGGTGGTGTCGCGAACAACAGAGCTCATGGGGAGGAAGAAAATTATGTTGGTGAAATTAGGCTTGACGAAGTGGAAAGGATAGCACATGAACCCCATTTTCATAAAGCAGCAGGAATACACCAGTGTTCAAAAGTTAAGCATAATCACTAAACGAGTCCATACCGCTTGATAGGAATGTCAGACGGATTGCTGAACAAACGGAAGCTGAATCACACACCATATGTCACACAACTTGTCCAAAAAAGTGCCCAGAAATGTTCTGTTAGCTAAGGTACACCTTTAACAACAACTAACAAAACTTGGCAATAGGGTGTATGGTTACCCCTAAGGGCCACACATGCTTCGCAGCGACGTGGTATGCTCTCTTTCAAATGGTCCAAGAGCTCTTGTGGCAGTCGATCCCATTCCTCCGAAAGGATAATGCGAAGGTCGTGGAGGATCCTTGGTGGAAGCTGACGGGATGAAATTCGCCTCCCCAATGCATCCCAGGCATGTTCTATAGGATTCAGATCCCCAGATCTCGCTGGCCAGTCCATTAATTCATGGTCCAGTTACGATGTTGACGGCTCCACAGTAAACGAGCCCGTCTCTGCGCTGAGTGAGCGGGACGCACACCACTGGACGTCGGTTAAATAGCCCTGCTGTTCTGAGCCACCGGTACACAGTTTGCCGGGAAACGGCAACACCTGAGATGGCTGCAAGCTCCGCCGACAATTGTCTTGCAGGTGCACTCCGACGCTTAAGGTCAGATATCGGTCCTGCTGTGGGATGGTTACCCTTCGTCGACCTGGTATTGGCCTACGACTAGCATCTCCTGTGTCTCGAAATCGTCTCCAAAGCCTGGAAATGACACTTTGTGACACATTCAAGGATACGGTGACTTCGGTCTGTGTCTGGCCTGCTTCCAGGCGGCCGAGTATTCTACCCTGCAAAACGGGGTCCAAATGGCGTCGTTTTGCCATTATGTTGTCACGTTCACCACGAGGCTACACTCCACACACTATAACAGGGCAAACACGGTTGAGGGAATATGGGGCGCAGACACTCGCTGTGTTTGCCTTGCGGTTACGCCGTTAGTCAAAGCAGGGAACACTCCTTTCCTATACAGAGCGAACACGTAAGGTTGGTAGGCGCATATGTCGTGCGATTTGCGGTCTATTTCCTGTTGCCCTGCTTACTCGTAACTTATGCTTAACTTCTGAACATTAGCGCAGATGAAATTAGACCTGAAATGGTTAAGTATAGTGGGAAGGCAGGAATGAAATGGCTTCATAGAGTAGTGAGATTAGCATGGAGTGTTGGCAAGGTACCTTCAGATTGAACAAAGCAGTAATTGCACCTATCTATAGGCAAGAGAACAGGAAGGTTGCAACAACTGTCGAGGTATCTCATTGATTAGTATACCAGGCAAAGTATTCACTGGCATCTTGGAAGGGAGGGTGCGATCAGTGGATGAGAGGAATGTGGGTGAAAACCAGTGTGGTTTCAGACTACAGAGGGACTGTCAGGATCAGATTTTCCGTACACGCTAGGTAACTGAAAAATGCTACGAGGAGAATAGACAGTTGTGTTTATGTTTCGTAAATCTAGAGAAAGCATATGACAAGGTACCAATAAAAAAGATGTTCACCATAGTGGGGGACTATGGGATCAAGGGTAGATTTATTAAAATCAATCAAAGACATTTATGTTGACCATTGGGCTGCAGTGAGAATTGATGGTAGAATGAGTTCTTGGTTCAAGGTACTTACAGGGGTTAGACAAGGCTTTAATCTTTCACCTTTGCTGTTCGTAGTTTACATGGATCATCTGCTGAAAGGTATAAAGTGGCAGGAAGGGAGTCAGTTAGATGGGAATGTAGTAAGCAGTCTGGGCTATGCTTACGACTTGGTCTTAATGGCAGATTGTGCCGAAAGCCTGCAGTCTAATATCTTGGAACTTGATATTAGGTGCAATGAGTCATCATCATCATCATCATCATCATCATCATCTGCAGTTTCCAGCTGTTGGCCGGGTCTGCTTAGTGCAATAAGTATGGTATGCAAATTAGCCTTTCGAAGACTAAATTGATGTCAGTGGGTGAGAAATTCAACAGAACTGAGTGTCCGATTGGTGATACAAAGCTGTAACAGGTAGATAATTTCAGGTATTTAGGATGTATGTTCTCCCAGGATGGTAATATAGTAAGTGAGATTGAATCAAGGTGCAGTAAAGCTACTGCACTAAGCTGCAGTTGCGATCAACAGTATTCTGTAAGAAGGAAGTCGGCTTCCTGACAAAACTCTTTACATCGGTCTGTTTTCAGACCAACTTTGCTTTACGGGAGCGAAAACTGGGTGGACTCAGGATACTTATTAATAAGTTAGAAGTAACTGACATGACATTAGTGAGAATGATTGCTGGTAAAACAGGTGGGAACAATGGCAGGAGGGTAGTTAGAATGAGGAGATAAAGGCTAAGTTAGGAATGAGCTCGATGAATGAAGCTGTGCGCATAAACCGGCTTCGGTAGTGGGGTCGTGTGAGGCGAATGGAGGATGATAGGTTACCTAGGAGAAGAATGGACTCCGTTATGGATGGTAAGAGATGTAGAGGGAGATAAATACGACGATGATCAGACTCAGTTACTAACGATTTAAGGATAAGCGGTATAGAACTAAATGAGGCCACAGCACCAGTTGCAAATAGAGGGTTGTGGCGACATTTAGTAAATTCACAGAGGCCTGCAGACTGAACGCTGAAAGGCATAATGGTCTCTAATTATGTATGTATGTATGTATGTATGTATGTATGTATGTATGTATGTATGTATGTATGTATGTATGTATGTATGAATGTATGTATGTATGTATGTATGTATGTATGTATGTATGTATGTATGTATGTATGTATGTATGTATTATGACCTTTCAATGGCATGTAATCGTATGTCAAGGAGTCATTGAAAGTCATAAGTTAAACAGATTCATGTGAACGGCATGGAAGTAATGTAAATCGTTGATGTACGGCTAATTTATGTGTTCATAATATACGAAAGCCGATACAACTCGCAAATCTATGGTAGATCTTGTGGTTGGAAATCGGAAGAGCAAGCTCAGAGCCCCGTGGAATACGGTAGTTCGAATGAAGAACAGTTTAGTTACAGGCAGATATGGATAAAGAATAATTACATCAACAGCTGAGAAGAGGAAGGGTCAGACATTGTATATAGTCCGGAAGACGTCAAAGGAGGCCATGGAATAACTTGGAATCATATACGATTAATCATCTAGAAGGCATACGGTGTGACGTATTATATGTTCAGAAGAATAAACAATTGTAGGATGTGTTCCTTTGTGAATTTCGGTAGATAAGAAGGAGTGATTGCGGTGACAAGTTGCTCAAATGTCAAAATCAGGTGTAATGAAGTTGTAATATGGTAGCTCTCTGGATCGTGAAAAGCGAATCATTTATTATTGTAAAATAATGAAGATAGAATTTTGTTTTTCTGACAATACTTGCATGAAGAAACCAGTTAGGAAGCAAATAATGTGCATAGCTCTGGTACACGCATAAAAGCTGAGATAATTTGCTAAACTGAAAGGCTAAATAGCATTAAATAAGCTTAATAATCGTCAAATAGCATTGACTTATGCAGGCGAGTGTTAACCCATGAAAGTGGAATTATAAAATCTCTGTGAACTCTTTCTAATGATTCTCGTTCAAGTTTCAGGCTTGGAGCCAGTGATACTATCCATGGTTATGAATCAAGAAATAAATAAGGAGGAAATGTGTGCTTAAATTGGCAGGGTCCCTGATGGATCCGAGCTCTACTGGAATGTACGGGATGACATGAACAGATGACCTGACCACCACTACTTTCATGATGGAATGAAGACTGAATCTTCTAATGATGAGTAGACGTACATTTGTCCTTCCTTGCTTATCTGTAGTTGCTTATGGTAGATGTAGATGTTAATATCACACAGGTGATTTTAAAGGAAATAACTTGAATAACCTAACGTGTTAATGATGTTAATTTAATGATGTGTTGTCCTACCGCGCATACGTTAGAACTATGCTCGCCGTCTGTAAATATTGGGGTTAGACGCGATCTTTTCCTGCGTTGTTCCTGTATTAGTGAATAATTGTGAAGGTGAATGTAATATATCTTGTGCGTTACAGGTAAGTTCTTCAGATGTCCGTGTGTGTGATATAATTGATGTGGTGATCCTTAGTGTAAGGAGTTCCGCGGATTGTTGTGATATGCTCATTCAGTAGGAACTATGTAATGTTCATACGTATAATATTGAGGCTCTTCGATTGCCTTTGCTTGTTTATTTAGGAAATGATTTTCCTTTCTTATGCGGTGCATATTGTGATGGTATAAGGTGAATGTAGGATCATCTGAAGTTAGAATTTGGTGTGACATAATCAGTGAATGAGATTTATTGAATTGTTCATTACATTGGTAAGTTGATTCTTCGAGATGGTCAATATGATAGGATGGTGTTATTGAACGGTATGTTCGCCGCGCATTAGAGTGCTAGATAACGAGCGATGTATTTAATGTTGGGATTGAAAGCATTTCGAAGAGATTTCTGTTGAGCATATGAATTGTTATGGTTTAAGTTCTGTTATAACATGAGTAACGGAATAGTCGAGCGGACATGTAAGTAGGATCTTCGACAATTTATACTGGAATGGTAGACCGAATTTTGAGGTCGATATCACGTGTAAGTGTGCGTTGATATTTGTAGCATTGCTTTGAGGCAGCAATTTTGTGCAGTAGCATTATTTTCAGCATGATGGAGAGATGCAGACGCAGCTCAGATCTTCGGGCATTGGATCATTTAATATGTCAGTAGTTAGTGCTTAATTTTCAGATGCAGCTATGTGGAGCATCCAGATGGATGATGGCACGTGGTCATTCAATTATGGGACGATAACATTATAATTATTTATTTGAAATGATTCTATGTTTGTTTAAAGACCGCTAGGGAATTCATGTTATTGTTAGCTAGCTAGGTGTTTATAAGATGAAACAGATAGAAACAGGTAGAGCATGGAGGACAAGGTACGGATAGTAAGTGAAATACAGTGAATGAACAAACAAGTTCAAAGGAGATAAAGGATTCAATTTACTGATTTTCCAATGCGTTTAATAACTACTTAAATGAAGTATCAAAGAAAGTAATGAGCGATGATAATGTTTGAATTTAATTGTGGATAACTTTCAAGAAAGACTTAATTTTAATAGAGCATGACAAGGTGTTCATAAGAATGTTTTCTTTTTTAAATATGTTTGCTTATTCAGTTTATTAATTATATCCAATTAGTATTGTTTATTAAAGTTGATGTCCTTCCAAATTTTTATTGCGGTTATCATTTCTTGCCTAGTTTATATAAGAACCTAGTATATTGGGATAAGATGTTGGATCATCATTCGATTAATTATTGAGAGGATGTGACCGCTTTCTCGTCGAAGGGCCATGCCCTTGAGTGGAGTTTTTTTTTGCAAACCACTGAATTCTAGTCGAGGCATATTAAAGAAGTTTATTATTTCGAACCACGCGCGTCCATGAACGGTCACAGTATGATGTATGTATGTATGTATGTATGTATGTATGTATGTATGTATGTATGTATGTATGTATGTATGTATGTATGTATTCCATTTTAGCCACCTAAAACTAGGAATTATTAACACAACAATTTATACACACCCTATTGTCTATCATCTAATTATTTCCTCTAATTTATTTAAATATGCACAAGTCATTGGACGCAGCTGACCGATTCGTTCAGTGGAGACTCGCGTAGCAGCGTGTACAAGCGCGATTACTAGCCAATGGGTGCAGCGTGAGTGAGAAGGGAGGAATGTTCACATCGGCTCCTGATGAGTATGTTCGGCTGATAGGGCTTTATTTCGCTCCAAATAGATCAGCCCTGCATTTCACTCCAAGCTCAGGGCTTTGCGCGGGTTTATGCCATCAGATAGCAACCGCTCTTATAGCATATGCTGTGAGGAAGGGAATCAGGGGTATATTTCTGCCGAAGTCATGGACAATGAGGTATGATTCACCAGCATGTCGTGCGCATTCGTCAGTCTGGCAGTCTCACTAGTCAATGTGTCTATGTACTGTAGTTCTGTCTACTGTTATTACTTTCTTACTGTGCAATAAAATACTAAATTGCTTTTTATAATATAATAATGCCGAACTTCTATTTAATTGTAATGTAATCGTTCTTTAGGTGAAATGTTTTTGTATACTGTAGTATTGAATCAAAATCTCAAAAAACTATTATCACCGTAGTTAAGTTGGTAAACTGTCAACCCATACTTCTCTGTCGAAATTCGTTCAGAGAGCATCCACTTTTTTCATTTTTGTTGTCTCTCCCCCACTCACTCCCACTATATCCTGCAGAATCCTGTTACTTTTTGTTATCTATAAATTTTTCTGTCCCCCACCCCCAACTTCTACTTCCCAATCGCCGCTACTGGCCGTAGTGGCTCTGATTGTGCTCAAAACCGAGTGTGTCAGCCTCAAGACCAGGAAGAAAACAACGGTTTTCTTTAAAAGGTCGGTGACTTAAACATTCTTTAACTTGACCTTAATTAAATTCTTTCTCTTCTGCAAATTGTGCCATAAGTCCAGCTCCGCGGTGCTATCATCCAATTTATAAAACTTTATAAAATATTCTGCATTTTATTTTAAGTTGGTAATATTCATTTTGAGCTTGTTTAGAGCATGTAGTTTTGTCAAAGCAGTATGTTCTTGAGAAAATCGAATATTTGACGATGTTGTAAGAGAGTCTCGATACGGCATAATTAGTGAACGCCTCCAGTAGTCATAACCACACGCTGACGGAGGATTGCTCCGGTGCGTCTGCTTTGGAGCAAGCCGTGGAACAGAAATTCCATGGCGATGTCTTGTGCTTTCTGAAGTAATTCATCAGTGACTCGATCTGCATCTTCACAGTCTTTTTTCTCTCTCTCTCTAGTACGTCAGTTATTCCGGCAATGTGCTCTTTGCTTGCATTGCATCAACCACTGGTTCCAATATTGCCGAGTATTTTGCTATTGTAGTTAGGACAACAATGATCGAAGATTTGGTAACTGCTGAATGCAGCTGGTACGCTTATTTTCTTTTCCTTTGATAGATAGTTGCTCCAGTACGTTGACAATCTAGGGGAAATTTTGTGCGAATATTCGAATGATTTTGTATTTCTCACACCATTTAGTCTAAAGACTGGGGCCCAGATTCCTCTGTGCTGTCGAATCCTTGAAAAAGTTCGTGGTATCCTTTTCAGTAGCAACAGTGTTTTTAATTTCCGATGTGTTACTTGTGTTGACCACAAGATATATTTTGTGGCTTGAGCAGTGGAAAAGTAATGCTCGAGACTAATTGTTTGTACGCCAGTACGCCACTCTTTTGTTTTCACTGTATATAAATGATCTGCCTGAAGTTTTACGCCACACGAGACATCATATGTACGTCGATGATTTACAGATCTATTACAGTTTTCCTGTGAATCATTTTGACGAATATATTAGTAAAATAAATCTAGATATAGAAAGACTACATCAGTATACACTGAATCATAATTTACTATTAAATTAAAACAAAACCTTAGCTATTTTTCTACGATATCGAAGAAATTTATAAAATCTTTTGAAATGGGACATTCCTCCAGTAATTGTAAACGGTTCTGTAGTCAAATATCATGAATGTGTTAAGAATTTAGGTATTCTCATGGATAATACTCTCTCCTGGACCTTTCATGCCAAGCATTTGGTCAAGAAAGTGTCTGGTATATTGCATCAGTTTCGACAGAACTTGCCGTATCTCCCTTTTTCGGTGAGAAAGATGTTCATCCAAACTATGGTATTTCCTATTTTAGATTATGGCGCTGTAATTTACAGAGACATATCAGAGAAATATAATACCAAACTCCAGCGAGTTCAGAATGCCTGTGTGCGTTTCGTCTTTAATATTTGTAAAGACTGTCCTCTAACATCTTACTACAAAGCCGCAGAATGGTTGGAACTCAGGGATAGACGATCATACTCAAATGCTTGCTTACTGCTGAGAATTTTAAAATCTAATGCCCCCTCATATTTGACCAAGTCCTTTGTTCAGATGTGTCAAGTGCATGATTGGGACAATAGGTTTACAGCTAACACCCTCTAGGTTCCACAGCATCGTACAATAAAGTGCAGTAAGTCATTCAATGTCACCGACTCTCAGTTATACAATGACCATAAACTATATGAAATACAGCAAAGTAGTGTAGAAACTCAGAAAAATGTTTTAAATACGGCTACCTTTTCACCTATTAAGCCCTGTAAGTGATTTTTCGCCAAATTATTTAAATAGTACGAAATATCATAATCGCCTCGATACGTTTCTAGATGTTCACTTTTAAATTCATCCTCGGCATTAAAAATGTATCTTAAGTTTCTCTTATGTCTCCTCTTCCTTGTTAGTGTAGTCTACTGTATGTTCTAAAATGTTAAAAGTAATATTATAATCTCCAAGATGTTTAGTTTTTAATCTAATTTATTTATCCTCAATAGGAGTCAATCAATCAATCAATCAATCAATCAATCAATCAATCAATCAATCAATCAATCAATCAATCAATCAATACTGATCTGCATTTAGGGCAGTCGCCCAGGTGGCAGATTCCCTATCTGTTGTTTTCGTAGCCTATTCTTAAATGATTTCAAAGAAATTGGAAATTTATTGAACATCTCCCTTGGTAAATTACTCTAATCACTAACTCCTCTGCCTTTAAACGAATATTTGCCCCAATTTGTCCTGTTGAATTCCAACTTTATCTTCGCATTGTGATCTTTCCTACTTTTAAAGACACCACTCAAACTTATTCGTCTACTAATGTCATTCCACGCCATCTCTCCATTGACAGCTCGGAACATACCACTTAGTCGAGCAGCTCGTCTCCTTTCTCCCAAGTCTTCCCAGTTCAAACTTTGCAACATTTTTGTAACCCTACTCTTTTGTCGGAAATCACTCAGAACAAATCCAGCTGCTTTCTTTGGATTTTTCCAGTTCTTGAATCAAGTAATCCTGGTGAGAGCCCCATACGCTGGAACCATATTCTAGTTGCGGTCTTACGAGAGACGTATATGCCCTCTCCTTTACATCCTTACTACAACCCCTAAACACCCTCATAACCATGTGCAGAGACCTGTACTCTTTATTTACAATCCCATTTATGTGATTACCCCAATGAAGATCTTTCCTTATATTAACACCTAGGTACTTACAATGATCCCCAAATGGAACTTTCACCCCATCAACGCAGTAATTAAAACCGAGAGGACCTTTATTACTTGTGAAACCTACAACCTGACTTTTAACCCCGTTTATCATCATACCATTGTCCTCGGACACTCCCGGCACTAAAAGCCATACGCCATTTCATCATACCATTGCCTACTGTCCGTCTCGCAACATTATCTAGGTCCTTTTGCAGTTGCTCACATACTTGTAACTTATTTACTACTCTATACAGAATAACATCATCCGCAAACTGCCTTATCTCTGATTCCACTTCTTTACTCATATCATTTATATATGTAAGAAAACATAAAGGTCCAATAATACTGCCTTGAGGAATTTCCGTCTTAATGTAGCCTATCTTACGTTTTTTAATGTATTCTTTTTATTAAATTTTATTAAATTTAACTTACAGTGGCCATTAGTTACAGTCAAAGGTACCTCTGGTCCTGCTTGTAATGAACTTTAAATAAATATATTTAAATTTTAGTTTCTTTGTCTGCCATTGTAGATTAGCCGTCGAAACCAAGTCACACTATTTTCTGGTGGGAAATTTTGGCTAACCAAAAAAATATCCTACAAGTAATCATATTTATACATCTTTATCTCAATTGTACTAATGTTAAAATCGTTCTTCACATCTGTATTTTAATGTTCTTATAATCGTATTTTAAGTGTTTGTAGTGTTTATGTGCTGATGATGGCTCCAAGAGCCGAAACATGTCCACTACTTTTTCATAAATAATCTTTTCAGATTGTAGTGTCGTATAATAATTAGGTGGTTGTCCGACTCGTTGGCTGAACGGTCAGCGTACTGGCCTTCGGTTCAGAGGGTCCCGGGTTCGATTCCCGGCCGGGTCGGGGATTTTAACCTTAATTGGTTAATTCCAATGGCACGGGGGCTGGGTGGATGTGTTGTCTTCATCATCATTTCATCCTCATCACGACGCGCAGGTCGCCTACTGGCGTCACATAGAAAGATCTGCACATGGCGAGCCGAACCCGTCCTGGGATATCCCGGCACTAAAAGCCATAAGACATTTCATTTCATTAGGTGGTTAAAACTATTTTTCTTCTCAAGTTAACAAAAAAAATTGTCAGTTGCTTCTGCGATCGATGGAGCACCTTGGGCTTTCGCTTCTTTGCAGTTGCTCACAATCGTGTAACTTATAGTTCATCAGATCTTACCTAAATGTCCTATAACGATTTCGTATGTTATTCCTTTTGAAACCGTTGTCGATTTCCTTTAATCTTTTGAGGTCATATACCCATTTACTAGGTCTGATTGTTTAAGATGTTTTTCTCTGCATTTCTAAAACGTTCTACCATTTCGTGGAGTTTTGTGGCTATGCCAAGTATTCCAGGCTCGGTCACGGGTTCTAGGGCTCTGTCACAGTCTAAGATCCACAATCTGTGTTTCCGTTTCCGTGGCGGTTTTTATTACGAATTTTGAATCCGTAATTACTATTTTGTAGGACCGATGACCTAGATATTACGCCCCTTTAAACAACAAGCATCATATTATTTTGTAAAAGAATACATATGCTTCACGGACTGAAGCTGTGACTTTAACAGCCATTGCCCTTTCAAAACGATTTCTCAGCTTTTCTTTATGTAAGTGCTTGCAACTTCATAATTTCCTGTACATTTTATCACACTAAAAATACCATGTTAAAGTATTTATGTTGAAAATATATTTTGAAATCATTCATTTCACTTTCAAGCCAAGATTTTCATGTACAACCTGTAAAATTTGTAAATATCTCATTTCAATAGGTTCCTGGAAAATATCCCTTCAGTCACTACTGATCTCCATTTAGGGCAGACGCCCAGGTGGCAGACTCCCTATCTCTTGTTTTCCTACCCTTTTCTTAAATGTTTTTAAAGAAATTGGAAATTTATTGAATATCTCCCTTGCTAAGTTATTCCAATCCCTAACTTCCCTACCTAGAAACGAATATTTGCCCCAATTTGTCCTCTAGAATTCTACCTTTATCTTCATATCTTTCCTACTTTTAAAGACACCACTCAAACTTATTCGTCTACTGATATCATTCCACACCATCTCTCCATTGACAGCTCGGAACATACCACTTAGTCGAGCATCTCTTCTCCTTTCTCTCAAGTCTTCCCAGCCCAAACTTTGCAACATTTTTGTAACGCTACTCTTTTGTCGGATATCACCCAGAACAAATCGAGCTGCTTTTCTTTGGATTTTTTTCCAATTCTTGAATCAAGTAATCGTGGTGAGGGCCCCATACACTGGAACCATACTCTAGTTGGGGTCTTACCAGAGACGTATATGCCCTCTCTTTTACATCCTTACTACAACCCCTAAATACCCTCATAACCCTGTGCAGAGACCCTTATGGGTTGCATGACCTGCCTGTGTCGGGGCGACGTAAAGGAAATAGGACAAAAAAAAATAGAGAGCATAGGGCATTCCGTGTCCCCATAAGAATATCTTCATTGAAGACTAATACATATCTCATGCTAATATCATCTGAGCAGTGTGTGCGAGTTGTTGCTGCCATCATGAAGCCTTGAAATGCTTTAACCAGATACAGAATTATTCCGACAGCGGGGTTGGTCAAACAACAAGCCAGAGAAGTGGTTCAGAGACTGCGCACAAGCTACTTCCTAATTAAACCACCGCCTCAGTGTAACCATAGCAACAGCCTTCCCCATTCCCTCACTTTCTCTACAGTTCCTTTCAAAAAGCTAAGCCGAGACTTTTCTCCGAGCTTCAGATTGTACTTCATTTTTAGGGGCCTCTTAAAACCTCACAGCTAACTTCAAATATTGCGTTGAATGTATTGATTGCGACCACCTAATTCAAATAAATTGCTATAGAACACAAGGTGTTCATTTGGGCTGTGACAGAGGTCTGTAAATAAAATGTTTTTTGTATCTCATAGTTTGGCATTGCCAGCCCAGTCTTATGGAAGTATGCATATGTTGTGTCCAACCTTCTGTATGTACTGTAATGGCATGATTCAAGAATGAAACCGCAAGGGAGGAAATTGCTGATGTCGATTTTTCATCTTTTTCTTCCTTCTCCTCTACTCACTGGCCACCTAAATCAACAACAATAATAATAATAATAATAATAATAATAATAATAATAATAATAATAATAATAATAATCATAATCATAATCCCACTCCTTGGCTGAATGGTCAGCATTGATGCCTTTGGTTCAGAGAGTCCCAGGTTCGATTTTCGGCCGAGTCGGGGATTTTAATCCCGTCTGATTAATTCTTCTGGCTTGGGGACTGGGTGTTAATGTTTGTCTCAACATTCTCCTCTTTATATTCGGACAACACACCACAGAAACACGTAATTGTGATTACGATATATCAATGAATATTGAATTTTCACGACCGCATTGTTATCGAAATTGACTTTCTACCTGTTCGGTCGGGTTACTTACATATAGACCTAGTGCGTGTTGAAGAGATGTTAAGTACAGAACAACTACGGTCAACCGGACACCAGTGGGATCCAAACCCACAAGCTCCCAATTTCGCGTCGGTTGTTCTGCCATTGAGCTATGGTAGCCTAGGTCATATTTATTCTGTTGGAACGGATCTAAGCTACAGGTCTGGCACTACAGCCATCACACCTTAGAGTGCGTGCAAGTCGTCTGTTGTGGGCCAAGTCAATGAATACTGAATTTTCACGACCGCACTGTAATCGAAATCGACTTTCAACACATTAGGTCGTGTTACGTACATATAGTACGTGTTAACGAGATGTTAAGTACAGAACAGCAATGGCCAATCGGACACCAGTGGGATCCGAACCCTCAACCTCCCGACTTCGCGCCGGTTGCTTTACCATTGAGCTAGGTCATGTTTGTTCTGTCCATAAAGTCGGTAAATTTTGATATATTATTTTGTACCTCTTCAAACTCTTATGCCACTGACTTAAACGGCATCCGGAGTAACACTTATCTTGTGAGCGGCCCCAAAAACTATGGATTCGACACTGATAATTGTCTCTTTCCATTATCTTGATGTCACCCTATCCTAGGGGTGCTAGATGTGGTGTCTTGCCCCTCCAGTATCTTTTCTAGATAATAAGTTATGTGTGTATTGGTTCAGAGCTGTTCCGGAACACACATACATCCATAATCTCGGTCACTTTGGACAGTTTCTTCTTTTACCCCTTCTCACCCTCACGCCGATTTGGCTTCAATTTGGACTTAAACGACATCCGGAGTGTCACTATTCATCTCAGTGACCCAGAAAACGCCATATTCGATCATTTTATATCTCACCCCTTTTCACCCCCGCCCCTAAGCGTGCTACGGGTGTCATACCCCCAGGCGGTTTGTCTCCTGGGAGTAAGTCATAAGTATACCAAGTTTGGTTGATATCGCTCCAGTAGTCCCGAAAACTATGGATTCGCCGCAAATATCGGTCGTTTTCGATTATTTTTACATTTCACCCGCTACTCTAGGGATGCTAGTAAGATAGTAAGTCATACTTGTACAATTTTGGTTGAGAGCTACCGTATGCTGAAGCACGCACGCACACACACACACACACACACACACACACACACACACACACACACACATGTCCATTATCTCTGTCTTTTTGGACATTTTCTTTTTCCACTTTCTCACCCCTTATACCAAAGGAGGTTGAACTTGAACTAAAAAATCAGGAGTGTCACTATTCATCTCAGCGACCCCGATCACTACGGATTGGACGCTATTTTCGATTATTATTAAAACTCAACCCCTCAGCCCCCACTCATAAGCAGGCTAGGGGTGTCTTAACCCCACGCGGTTTGTCTCCTGGGAGTAAGTCATAAGTATACCAAGTTTGGTTGAAATCGCTCCAGTGGTTTAGGACGAGATGTAATTTATACACAAATACACACATACAAGTACTTTTATATAGTACATGGGTTTACATTTTGTAAGGGCGTGAGGGCCACGTTGGAAACCTTAGGCAAGATCATGGGCCACACTTTAGTAAAGACCAACTTTTTTTTTTTTTTTTTTTTTTTTTTTTGCTAGTTGTTTTACGTCGCACCGACACAGCTAGGTCTTGCGGCGACGATGGGAAAAGAAAGGGCTAGGAGTTGGAAGGAAGCGGCCGTGGCTTTAATTAAGGTACAGCCCCAGCATTTGTCTGGTGTGAAAATGGGAAACCACGGAAAACCATTTTCAGGGCTGCCGACAGTGGGGTTCGAACCTACTATCTCCCGAATACTGGATACTGGCCGCACTTAAGCGACTGCAGCTATCGAGCTCGGTACCAACTTTCTTAAAATTCCGCAAATATAACAGAGGTACCAGTATGAAATAATATGCGTAGTTTAATTGAAACAAAAGTTTTAAAATTTTAATTGCGTGAAACGCTATTTTACAACTGCATAAAAGAGTGAAATTAAAAATATATACACAGGACAATTCAATTTGTAAGAAGAGCACCCAAGTGGGAGTAGTGTGAGGAGAACAATTATATATAAAGTTGTATGAGGCTAAAATACCAGCAATGTACTTCCAGGAGTACTTCCCTGAAACTTTCTTTAAGTGTGCAGCATTGTGTACCAGCCAGAACTACCAATGAGAGAAGAACGAAGAACTGAAACCGCTTCTTACACCAATGGGAGTGAAAGTATTTCTCGGTGTTCACTGCATGCTACATTGCATAAAATGCCCACAGTGAGGTTGGCATGGAGGTCAAGATTTGATACGGATCTCATAGCCTGGCACCTATGAGGGCTCATTTTCCACCGAAGTTTGGATTTTAATTGTTTAATCAAAAATATATATATTCGGAGCAAGTAAATAGTCTACTTAAAACAGGAAATAATATTAAAGAATGAATTAGTTCTCACTTGCGTCTACAGAGGATACAAAAATTCATATATTTTTCAACGAGCTATGAAATAATTGTTTGTACATGTTTTCACATTTCTTAAAATATTTTGTAAACGCACTCGCATGCCGCATGCAGCCATTTGGAAACCCCTGATATAGTGGATAGTAGTTAGTATACCTTTATTTCTTCTAAATCTCTACAAATTTCTCCATCTAAATTACAATGGAAGAAAATATTTTTAAAAAATGAAAAGGTAATGTGCCATTACACTATTCAAAAAGTGAAGTTTCAGTCGAGATGGAGAAAACGAAATTACCCACAGTGAAGATAAGAAAAATGAATAACTTTGTAAAATGTCACAGAAATTCAGAAGGATGCAATATCAGAATTTATATAATTATGATGGCAGTGAGAAAGTAAAAATACCGGGCATTGGGATTGTTAAGAAACTCAACACTGTAAAAAGGATAACACAAAATGACTGACTATCTTTGCGAGAAGACGTGTCGCGAATAAGTTGTTAGCTGATTCATAAGAAAAAATCAAGGAAAGAAGAAAATCTGAGGAAAGAACATTTTAGCTACAACAAAACGTCGAAATAACGCCTAATATAGCAATATATATTCATAAAACGCGCTATATCTAATTAAAACATTCAACGAGATTTGAAAGTCAACCAGTCTGACACCAAGAACATAATATTACTCAGAGAAGCAATAGTTCGAGACAACACAATATTGCCGCCAGAAAGTTTATAACGCAAATCCCATACAGCACATTGAATTTACAGCAAAATTCATGGAAGTCTGAGTTAAAATTAAGGACCAAGTAAAGAAGTTTTAAAAGAATTATAATTGTTACAATAGAAGGCTTTGATTGTAATCACATGCAACAGCTTATCTCACATATGTTTATCTGCATTTCTGTATTTGAGCAAGATGAGACGATGATGAGTCTATAAAAAGATGGGCGGCGGACTGACTACCTGGAGTAACCTGAGCTGAACCGTGATGGGCCAACTCCGCAGTTGACATCTGCAGAACCAGCCATGCGGTACGATGATCGCTACCGACAACGCAGAATGAACGAGACATAAATTGTCCAGAAGCGAAGGAAAAGAGATGAGTTTCTTAAATAAAAACATATAGCTTAGTAGATGTTATTTAGAGTAGTTCATTTCTAATCAAAGTCTTGTTATTGCGTCGTTTTAATCTTCAAAATAAGCTTAAATATGTTAGATTCTCGCGAGTGGTTTCTAAATAGATTTAAATAAGTGGAGTAGATAGTGTTCTAAAGCAACATAACCAAGCCCCGGTTAGAGTATTGCGCAACCCAAGTAATGTTATGCCATAGAAGATGAGAAGTTTTGACAAGAAGAGTATTATATGACGCTATAGTTTCCAAGTGAAGATAAAGTCGGAATTCAAGAGGACAAAATGGGGCAAATATTCGTTTATAGGAAGGGGAGTTAGGGATTGGAATAACTTACCAAGGGAGATGTTCAATAAATTTCCAATTTCTTTGAAATCATTTCGGAAAAGGCTAGGAAAGCAACAGATAGGGAATCTGCCACCTGGGCGACTGCCCTAAATGCAGATCAGTGTTGATTGATTGATTGATTGATTGATTGATTGATTGATTGATTGATTGATTGATTGATTGATTGATTGATTGATTGATTGATTGATTGATTGATTGATTGATTGATTGATTGATTGATTGATTGATTGATTGATTGATTGATTGATTGATTGATTGATTGATTGATTGATTGATTGATTGATTGATTGATTGATTGATTGATTGATTGATTGATTGATTGATTGATTGATTGATTGATTGATTGATTGATTGATTGATTGATTGATTGAAGTGTTAGGCTAATATGAATGTAGGTGATATAGGTTGGTAATGCATGAAGGAAATGCATGACTACTATAAGATAGGATGTCACAAGTTATGGAAACGTCAACAGACAGAAGAGATATTGATACAATTTGAGAATCCGATAGTGAGAATATATAGATGATAATTACACATGCACAGAAAGGTATTAATAGATAAACTGGAGGAACTAATTGGAAGAACGAGCACAACGACCCTGATATCGAATATACTGGCAGAAAACTACATACAGGTACATGATGGAATAGGCATATCTGACTGGCTGTCGCAAACGAACGATGTCCTCCAAGGCGATCCACTCAGCCCTATCCTGTTTAATGTTCTCACGAACGATGTCACCAAAGGAATGGCAGGAACAAGCACATACGTATACGCTGATGACATGGCCATCGCAGCGACAGATATAGATAAACTGCAAGTATCGCTAAACACACTATGTGAATCGGCAGAGAGAAACGACATCCAGATAAACAAAGAGAAGACGGAATTGGTAGTATTTAGGAAAGGAGGAAGACTCACTGAAGCAGAGAACATCAAATGCAATGGCAAACTACTCAAGAGGGCTAACAATTTTAAATATCTAGGTATCACAATTCAAACAACGGGAAAGAGTTTCAGTTTACATATAAGATCTAGAGCAGTGGCGGCCACTAGGGCTATGAATGAAATCAGGAACATCACACAACTATCGATCAGCACAGCTATGGACTTGTTTAGGTTAAAGATACTACCTGTTCTGACGTATGGCCTAGAATTAGTGGCAGAATACCTCACGTACAAACAGCTGGAAGAATTGGAGCGAGTAAAGGCTAGATACCTGAAGAGAATTTTAGGAGTCCCGCAGAATGCAAGATCGAGGCTAGTGTATGAGCTTACCAGGGAGACCTTCTTAATAGAGGATCTGAGATGCGAGCTCATACTTTAAGCTAGTACCAGCTTCAAACAGCTTATACAAGATCTGCATGAGAAGAAAAACAACGTACCAGAGGACTTCTATGCAACATCTGCTATGCAAGACAGGACCTGGATGGAAGCTAATCATGATATGCGACACGTGACGATGAGATTGGCGATCCATGGTTTCCACCACAAGGTGTGCTGCAACAAATTATTTCACGAACCAAATGACGAATGTGTGTGTGAGTTGTGCTTGGAATTCAGTGATAGATACCATATTGTAAAATGCAGGAATAGACAGAAATCCATCGTAGCTTATAGCAAAGAAAAGTAATGTGTATGTAATGTAAATGTAATGTAATGGTATTCTGCACGGCATGTGCGCATTTTTCTATAATAATAATAATAATAATAATAATAATAATAATAATAATAATAATAATAATAATAATTACACATGCGTGAAGAGAGGTTAATTGTGAAGAGCAGAGAATAATAAAAAGAGATATGAATTGAAATGAATATTGAAGAAGGTATAAAATTGTCTTGCGAAATAAATAAAACATGGACTGAATAAGAATATGTGCTACGGTGAAATAAAAGAAGAGAGTGAGGGTAATGAATCGATGGACGCAAACAAGGATCATATGTGTTCGTGGTAGAACAATATTGTATTTTTGTCTAGAATCCATGCGTTACGTTGATTGTGACGGATTTTTAACCTTCATGGAATATTATACTAGGGCCATGTCATCAAAAGATAGCCCCATGAGAACGAATATTCATGCACTTGGACATCGTAACGTAGGATTTCTTCTGAAAAGTTACATTATTTTAAATTGATTATAGCATACTGAACCCTTTAGGTCCATATAGAGGGATACCTACCTTTCTTACCTATCACCAAAGCTCATGAGATCTGTCTCTTGGGTCGTATCGGATTCTTCGTCATTTGCTGAGGTAAAGGTAGGGTTCAGTAATTCTAATCTATCTACTGGAATGAAAGGTCTGTTTAAAAGATTCCTATTTATTCAGGAAAATTTTGAAGCATGATATGTCAGCGGTATCATAGAAGTCAATTGTGTCCACTGGACACCACAATCATTTTTTACATAAACGTCAGAACACTGGTGTGAGACTTTAACGTAACTGCCTGACGGGCATTCATACTAGAAACCATTGTCTCAATTATTAATCATTTAAGAAAGGAAAGTCTGGAAATCCTTAAATTCGGCTTCCATGTGAGACCACATGTACCATCATAGTGATTCGTTATGGTCCAGCCCTCGTAACACGAACTCTGGACTCTGGGTATAATTAAGGCCGTCCAATCGGTGTGTGCCACACAGTGGTTCTACGGCATGGACCCTTAATTGAATCGATGTGACCTGCGTCTATGTCATGGACCGACATCTAATCTTCTAAGTTACTTTAAAGTCATTGTGGATGATGACCGCAAGGAAATGATGCTACAATGGCATATGGCCCTAATCTAAGTCACTGAGGTTGATGACCCCCTGACCATCCAAGTTTCTAGGCTGAAGGCTAAACACAATTAAGTTACATCGGTTGATGACCAAAGTTCCACTTTACTATCCCCAGCACATTCATTGCTCAATCAATCAAAGTTCAATAATTACAACAATAGCAATGCATACACAAACTTTGTGGCAGTACAATCCATTTCCTTCGGATATGTCCCCTTAAACGTTACTTTATATTTTAATATTCCCCCAGAAAAACAATCTAAAATTTCCAGAATGAATCTCCAAGTTATTCGCTTGATTTAAGTTATTTCAAAATGCGGTTTCACTGGATTTAATAATTAAATAAATTTAAATGATTTGACGAAATGTTAACGAACAACAAATTTTATCTCCGCGGACTCTGGTTTCTTCACAAATTTCTGCGCAGCTGTGATGTGAATACAATATTGCGATGTTTATCTGCCTGGAAAAGAATTGTTACATAATTCATGTCCAGTTATATATCTTGTCTCGTGATCTCACACTTTAAAATCTAATCTAGTCCTAACCATTATTAAAACTTGGATATCCTATGAATCTACGTACAAACCAAACAACTCGCCATATAATTACGATGTCATATCTCGTCATACCATTATTAATTTTGCACACCCCTCACAGACAAACCGATCATCACAACCATCGCTCTATATTTTGGACAACCCTGAATTTGGTTACTCTGTTCCTTATACTCAAAGTTCGTGATTTCAAACGTTCATTACGTCCCCAATTGCAGTATTTCACAATACTCATATCATTACCGGCTATGAATTTCAGCTAAATCCAGCATTTTAACGTTTTCCCTGGCCGAGAATTACAGTACAATCTCAATTCCACGCCTGTCCCGTTATATCCCCGCTGTTTTCCCCTATCAGCTGAGGCCTCTCACCCCCGAGTTCGCTTGACAGTTACATGAAACACCTGGTTTATTCACAGTTGACTGGCTTCTCAAAATGCTCCCTTTAAACTCTGCCGACATAATTAAACAAATACGATATTCTAACCAACAAAATGCACAGATTATGCTTCAAGATGCCCACACTAATTATACGCGTCGCCAACTGATACCGCTATGGATTTCTATGAATTTCTTTCCATTCCCAACATTATAATGACAGGACTCTAACCTGATTCGCACATCTCATCTCAACTCATATAAAACATTCCTCGGGCTTCCATGTCCCGGCTTCAATGACAGGTCCAACCTGATTCACAAATCTCATAACAACAAAACTAACCCCTGTTTCCCAGCTCCACAATTATCATCGACAAAGAACTGGAATAAAATCCTCACTAGAAATCTCGACGTCTAATATGGCACAATGCATTACTCATGAATCACTTCGCATAAATGAGATCGTATTTAATAACTTGACTTTTATGAACAAAATGACTGAAACATTCTACTAGATCTTTTTATTGTCAGTCAGACACAGTTTAAAATGGGCATAGAAAAACGTTTCTCTCCGTGACCAAATTCATCACCCTAGGTTCTCACCCGACAGCGCGCTTCCCCTCGATTGAAAATGAGTAACCATGGATTATTATTATTAACGTCAAATTGCAGACAGAAAATGTTTACGTCGAATGAACATCTTAATTTGGCATCACAAAATATAGGCAGTACACTTCAAACGGATGACGATCTACATTGGACGTGATATCACTTCGGAACCCTATTCAATAACTTTTTACAACATTAAACGGCACTCGCAAGACTTCAAAAATTTATCCAAGTGGAAAATAAAACAAATGACTCTTTTTAGTCGTATTCTCACATTTACAAAACTTAGTAGGGATGACCACTGCGTCGTATATCCCCATTCAAATACACTTTTTGAGATCATGAGACAAGATATAAGAGGTAGTAAGATGGAAAGTCACCTACCTCATGTCGTCACGCCAGTGTTCGTCATAGGGCTCACCTGCGACCCTGGCATTTTATTTAGCCATTTTTACACTCATGGCTTTACAAACAATTTTTTAATATCTTCAGGTTTCCTGGAATAAAGCATAAAAAAAGAAAATACCCTTCACTTGTTTGCTGAGTGCACACGATGGACTATAATTATTTCCGCACACGAATTCTTAATCACATTAGAATTTATTCAGTACTTTGACCGTCCTATCTGGTACAATTATTTCACTCAAGAAAACTATCTCCTCATGGAGACAAGACCTAGCCGCAATGGCTAAAATCTGCAGTTGAACTCAGTCTACTTTCGTTGGTTTGATTTCGCAGAGCAGCTCAACAATTTTTCGTCCGCTTTGTATCACAAATGCCGGAGAAGGAGACTTCGTCATGGCGTCCCTTCATATTTATAGCAGTTACCCCCTCTCTTCGGATCTCTCCCTTTGCCGCCAAGAAAATTTCTATAAATTTTCTGACTTACCTAAACTGTAATTTGAAGAGTTTTGAAAGTGACTACATGCTTGCTACATTTCTGGCGGTAGTATTGATGGACATTTAAAACTTTTACGGGTTCGATTTGTGAGATGATTGACCCCCTTTGATAGGCACTATATTTTTTTGACTTGGCTTGGGTCGCCATGTACACGCGCTTTGAAATAGTTCACAAAAATGACTTGAGATTCTTCCGCCGTTGACACGTGTGGCTGACATCACGTATCCCAGAGCGTGGGACCGAAGGTAATCACCCCCTCGTCACGTGTCAAATCCATGCTATCAAGAATCCAACTTTTAAATGATTGTCGATTTATGCATAATGTTCTTAGGGCACAAAGGTCATGGGTTCAGTACTTAGATTGATATGAAAGACGATTGCTACTGTATATAAGGATGCAGATGAGATGATATCGTACAGTATCTTCCAGAATGATCTTTCCCTAAATGTTTAAATTAATTTTACGCGATATCGTATAAATATTCATTATTTTTGGCTCATTTAAGATTCAGTATACCTTGCTAGCACTAATGATTACTCTAGTCTATATATACTTTTGGGTGTTATGGTAATTTAATTGATTTTTAAAGCAATGCTGATGCTTGGTGAATATCATTTTAACGAAGTATCTTAAGGAGAAGTAAGAATTTTTCAATGGAAGACTATGTTAGCTACAAAATAATGGAATAACTTTATTTAACTCAACTTTTCCTATACTCAAATTGCATATATTTTCAGTTTTATGAACATTGTAGATGTGATGAACATTAGCACATTTCAATAATGATTAACAAGATAATGATGAAAAATGTGATCATTGGCCAATAACTTTAACCCAGTACATGTTTACCATCTAGTTTGAATTTTAATTTCATATTTTCATTTTTCTCCTTTAAGATTTGTCTATATTTTAATAAATATTAGTGGTTAAATTTTACTTGAGTCTTATTTATGGCTTATTATAGTAATATAAGATACTTTAGAGTTAAAACAGTGAATCATGGGGTAATCATATAACATTGATACGTCGGATGGAGACGTCTATCTAGTTAACCGGCAGGTAATATATTACTCGGCGTATCGGCGTTATCTTCTGATCCCACGTAAAACAACTATACAAACGACAACCCTGAGAAACTGGCCGGGATTTCTTTTACGTGACCCATCCTGGACGCGGGAAGACCGTAAAACAGAAATGATGGCTCCCGAGCGTGGGGCTCGAAAAGAAGACAACGAGGGGCAAGAAGGAGATAAAAATAAATTATGGCGATTCATGTGAAGACAAGAAGAGAAAGACAGGCATAAACAGAAGTTATGACGCCCGACGTTGGAGTAGAACGAAGAAAGAGATTGCTTACAACGGCAATAGTCAGTAACGTGTAGAATTCAAAGGAAAACAGTATAATAAAGTGTAGATTTTAGTAATTTATAAGATAAAATTACGAAGACGTATCATAAAATGTTAATTTATTTTCTATTCCTCACATTGAAATGTGCTAGAATTGAATAATAATAATAATTGGGACCTGGATTATCTCAAGATCTGAACGATCTATGTAGTTCAGTA
Source organism: Anabrus simplex (assembly GCF_040414725.1). Classification (NCBI taxonomy): domain Eukaryota; kingdom Metazoa; phylum Arthropoda; class Insecta; order Orthoptera; family Tettigoniidae; genus Anabrus; species Anabrus simplex. The sequence goes on from NC_090265.1 coordinate 283,615,937, forward strand.
AGGGGAATGATGGGTAGTCCACCCAACTGCATAACAAATACAAGTCAGTAAAAGTACCTAGTAGTTAAGATAGATTTAAGCTTAGCATAAAATATTAGACAAATTTAGAAATGGTAAAGTATCGCGAAAGAATTACAGAAATAATAAATTTGAATATGGCATACCTTAGTCAGATGAGGGCACAATTTGAGGAATACCAGAAGGAGCCAGAGGAACTGCAGAAAAGGGACGAAGCCATAAAGTGTAACCAGGAAGAGATAGAAAAGACGAAGGAAGAACAAAGAGGAATATTAGAAATCCTAAATGAGATGATAAGGGAGCAGGAAGAGGAACAACAGGAAGTTATTGAAGAAATGAGAAAGGAAAGGCTAGAAGAACAAGAACAACAACAGGAAATGATGAGAAAACAAGAAAAACAATAGGAAACGATGAGGAAAGAAGAAGAGAAACAACAGCAAATAATCGAAGAAATGAGGAAGGAGAGGCGAGGAGATCAAAGGAAACAGGATAAGATGATTGAAGAAATCAGAAACATGAGAGATGAACAGCAGAGGCAGGAAGAATATCTATAGAGTCAGGACGAACTATAACAGAAGCAGATGGAGGAGATGAGAAGCACGGAAGAAAGGCAAAAAGAGATTGTAAAATTTGAAATTGGGAAAATCAGACCAGAAATCACGGATGTCAAAACCGATATCATAAACCTGCGTAGTGAAATCACTGAGATAATGGAAAATGAAAATAAAGAGGTTTATGAAGAGGTCAACAAAATAAGAGAAGAACTGTCAGAAAGCAGGAATTACATTCAAAGCTTGAAGGAAGAAGAGATAAAGAAACTAACAGAGAGCATCGCGGCATTTAAAATCAATTTGCAAGAAAAATGGGAACAATGTCAAGAGAAAATAACCGAATTAAATGAAGGAACTGAAATCACAAACAGATCGACAGAGGTAAACTTCATAGTAGTTCGTGATCAGATCGGAGACAAGTTGGACATCATGAAGGAAGAAATGGAATGGAATAAAAACTAAGCAAATGAAAGGATTGACAAGACGGAAGAACGCTTAAAACAGATTCGGAAGGAAATCCAAGAAATAAGAATGAAAACGACCGAACTCGATAGCTGCAGTCGCTTAAGTGCGACCAGTATCCAGTATTCGGGAGATAGTAAGTTCGAACCCCACTGAAGATGGTTTACCGTGGTTTCCCATTTTCACACCAGGCAAATGCTGGGGCTGTACCTTAATTAAGGCCACGGCCGCTTCCTTCCCACTCCTAGCCCTTCCCCGTCCCATCGTCGCCATATGACCTGTCTGTGTCGGTGCGACGTAAAGCAAGTAGCAAAAAAAGAATGAAAACCAAGCGACGAAATCTGGCATATCAAATTATAGTGAAAGGCAGAGAGCGATTGAAGTCCAAGTCAACGAGAGGGAAACAACGCCCACATTTACAGTCGAATCAAACCGGAATAGCTACGATGTAATAATGGGAAACAATAACAACGGAAATCCCGCAATTATAAACATTATTAAAACATATGATGATAGGCCTAAACACTTTAACAATACCGCAAGCATGTCACCAAAGCGATTCCTGAGAGCTATGGAAGGATATTTCAGAGAAAACAGGATTCCCAAGGACAAGACATTGCGTGTAATTGAGAAGCACTTAAGACTCCAATCCTAACGTATGCTACCAGGCATTTAAATACAGTTCCCACGACTATAACGAATTCAAGATTGCATTGCTGAGGAGATTCTGGCATTCCAAAGTTCAGCAAAATCTGAGACTAGAGTTATACTCAAGAAAATTTGCATTGACTGGACATACGAGACTTAGCGACTACTTTGCATACCAGTTTCACCGATTTCAAGACGTGGATGCAGCACCTAGTGAACTAGAGGCAATCAAAACGATCCAGAAGCAATTTCCACCAGACGTGTAAAGACTGTTAGCAGCCGAGAATGTAGAGTCAGCAGTGGATATGGAAAATATATTGAGACAACTGGATATGACGACAAATACACCCTACGAGTAGAGTCGTTCGCAACCCAAGTAATGAAGAGGCAATACACATGATAACACAGGAGAATAATGGTAGAAATGTACCAGAAGAGCAAAGAGGCTTCCCCAGGAACTTCAAGCGAGAAGGGAGAAAAGACCAGAATAGATGCCAATGTAAAAGAAACCACCAATCTCCCGCTTCAGTTTGCAGAACGATTCCCGTCGCACATTAACCTGGAGAGAACCAGGTAGCCGATACAACCAGAGAAACATCGTGGAACGGCACCAGGATGGTGGTGGTGGAGTCATGATGTGGAGCGGCATCATGGCCGTACGGACCTGCACATTTTCAAGGATGGTCCGAGGAACACTGTTAACGCCCGAAGATACAGGGATGAGGTACTGAGACCACATGCTCGACACTTCAGAGATGCGGTAGGTCCAGACTTCCTCTTAATTCCACGATAATGCCCGACCACACCGCGGTGCTCTGGTGGATGGATTTCTGGCTGGGGTAGACATCCATTTCATGGACTGGCCAGCCAGATCTGCGGATCTAAATCCTATAGAACATGCCTGGGATGCATTGGGGAGGCGAATTGCATCCCGTCAGCCTCCACCAAGGACCCTCCAAGACCTTCGCATTGCCCTTTCGGAGGAATTGGATCAACTGCCACAAGACCTCTTGGACCACCTGATAGAGAGCATCTCACGTCGCTGCGAAGCATGTGTGGCCGTTAGGGGAAACCATACACCCTAATAACAGCATATGTTGCTGTGGAAGACATTGCCAAGTTTTGTGAGTTGTTGTCAAAGGGGCACATTAACTATCAGAACTTTCTGACACTGTTTTTTGACAAGTTGTGTGACACATGGTGTGAGAGTCAGCTCCCGTTTGTACAGCAATCCGTCTGACATTCCTATCAGGCGTTATGGCCTCGTTTAGTGATTATGCTTAACTTTTGGACACTAGTGTATGTATGTATGTATGTATGTATGTATGTATGTATGTATGTATAATCAGATCACAAGTTTTCTGCTACCATATATGACAGAAGACGGTACTACCTGCAACTGTCTGGCCGAGGTCTGGGCGGCCATTAAACAAACCTGACATCCTATGAGAGAACCAATGGCTTCGGGCAGAGGAGTTCTCTCATGGAAGGCTTAATGAAGCCTTTGTGAAGGAAATGCCACATAAATTCACCAAAAAGACCTCAACAGCAGCAAAGGCGGAGAAGATGGACTTAAATACGGTAGAGCTGGCAAAGAAGGCAATCTACTGTCCAAGGGCACGATGGTTCCACATGTCAGTGGCGGTACCCCAGCAGCGTCTGTTCCATATGTTGGTGGAAGCTGATAAAATATACCTCAGGCCTAACAACACTGAGAGTTAACAACAGTCACCCCCTAGGGTGACCCCACATATATACTCGTTAGACTCAACATGAAGATAAATATCGACAGAAAGAACACTCCAGGTAGTAACCAATCCACCCCAGTCTTGATGGGGCAAGCAGTTCATCGAACTATGGGAGCCTGCACCTTCATGTACTCCGCAACTACTGCCCTCACATGAACAACAACTGAAAAAGGAAAAGAACATCACTTACCTAACTACAGTGAAAATGAACTCCCTGTTAATGGTAGGTAAACTCAAACACACCCTTGAACACACACATCAAGATAGCAGCATTACAGAA